>NW_028142247.1:0-115471 GCF_055691185.1 Crinia signifera | reverse complement strand
TAAAAATCTTTCAGGATTTACTGTGAGGTCAAATCCTGACCTGGTCGAGTGCTGGAGATGCTAGAGTCGCGAGTCACTTGCAGAGGTGTAAAAGAGATTTTGATTTGGGACTCCGCGGATCCAAGGCCTGGTAGGAAGAAGGGGGATGAGCAAATCAATAATCAGTACTGTGGCAAAAAGTGACTGCTTGATGACATCCAGGAGTAGCACTTACCTGCCCGAAGAAGGATCATGCCGTGAGGTCTGCCTGCGTCGCTGAATCGTTGGATGGGCAATATGCACTGTTTCTCATTTTTTGAAAGCCTCAGTCTGTTTATATAGAGGCTCCTCTAGTCATTAACCACATTTTTCAATTGTGTTCATTTCTGGGTCTATCTTGTCTTAGGCACTTAGAAGTGGGGTTTGGCTGGAGGGATGTATATTATCTTAATTTTTTTTGTGATAAAATAACATGAATGTAATCGTTAAAAATATAACAGTATATAATGGGCATAATAACTGTATATAATGGGCATAACACTTTGTATAATCATGTACTGTATTATCATGACTTTTTTGGGGATTGCTTTGTAAAAATCTTTCAGGATTTACTGTGAGGTCAAATCCTGACCTGGTCGAGTGCTGGAGATGCTAGAGTCGCGAGTCACTTGCAGAGGTGTAAACGAGATTTTGATTTGGGACTCCACGGATCCAAGGCCTGGTAGAAAGAAGGGGGATGAGCAAATCAATAATCAGTACTGTGGCAGAAAGTGACTGCTTGATGACATCCAGGAGTAGCACTTACCTGCCCGAAGAAGGATCATGCCGTGAGGTCTGCCTGCGTCGCTGGATCGTTGGATGGGCAATATGCACTGTTTCTTATTTTTTGAAAGCCTCAGTCTGTTTATATAGAGGCTCCTCTAGTCATTCGCCACATTTTTCAATTGGGTTAATTTCTGGGTCTATCTTGTCTTAAGCACTTAGAAGTGGGGTTTGGCTGGAGGAATGTATATTATCTTAATTTTTTTGTCATAAAATAACATTAATGTAATCGTTAAAATATAACTATATTGGGAAAATTAACTGTATATAACGGGCATAATTCTGTGTTTAATCATGTACTGTATAATCATGAGTGTAATCATTAGAAATATAAATGTATATAACGTGAATAATAACTGTACATAGCGGGCATAATACTGTGTATACATGTAATCATGTACTGTATAATCATGACATTTTTTGGGATTGCTTGATAAAAATCTTTCAGGATTTACTGTGAGGTCAAATCCTGACCTGGTCGAGTGCAGGAGGTGATAGAGTTACGAGTCACTTGCAGAGGTATAAAAGTAATTTTGATTTGGGACTCCGCTGATCCAAGGCCTGGTAGGAAGAAGGAGGATGAGCAACTCAATAATCAGTACTGTGGCAGTAAGTTACTGCTTGATGACATCCAGGAGTAGCACTTATGTGCCCAAAGAAGGATCACGCCGTAAGGTCTGCCAGCGTCGCTGGATCGTTGGATGGGCAATATGCACTGTTTCTCATTTTTTGAAAGCCTCAGTCTGTTTATATAGAGGCTCCTGTAGTCATTAACCAGATTTTTAAAGTGTGTCCATTTCTGGGTCTATCTTGTTTTAGGCACTTAGAAGTGGGGTTTGGCTGGAGGGATGTATATTATCGTAATTTTTTTTTTTTGTGATAAAATAACATGAATGTAATCGTTAAAAATATAACTGTATATAATGGGCATAATAACTGTATATAATGGGCATAGCACTGTGTATAATCATGTATTGTATTATCATGACATTTTTGGGGATTGCTTGGTAAAAATCTTTCAGGATTTACTGTGAGGTCAAATCCTGACCTGGTCGAGTGCTGGAGATGCTAGAGTCGCGAGTCACTTGCAGAGGTGTAAAAGAGATTTTGATTTGGGACTCTGCGGATCCAAGGCCTGGTAGGAAGAAGGGGGATGAGCAAATCAATAATCAGTACTGTGGCAAAAAGTGACTGCTTGATGACATCCAGGAGTAGCACTTACCTGCCCGAAGAAGGATCATGCCGTGAGGTCTGCCTGCGTCGCTGAATCGTTGGATGGGCAATATGCACTGTTTCTCATTTTTTGAAAGCCTCAGTCTGTTTATATAGAGGCTCCTCTAGTCATTAACCACATTTTTCAATTGTGTTCATTTTTGGGTCTATCTTGTCTTAGGCACTTAGAAGTGGTCTTTGGCTGGAGGGATGTATATTATCTTAATTTTCTTTGTCATAAAATAACATGAATGTAATCGTTAAAAATATAACTGTATATCAGGAATAGTAACTGTATATAACGGGCATAATACTGTGTATAATCATGTACTGTATAATCATGAGTGTAATCATTAGAAATATAACTGTATATAACGGGAATAATAACTGTACATAGCGGGCATAATACTGTGTATACATGTAATCATGTACTGTATAATCATGACATTTTTGGGGATTGCTTGATAAAAATCTTTCTGGATTTACTGTGAGGTCAAATCCTGACCTGGTCGAGTGCTGGAGGTGATAGAGTTAAGAGTCACTTGCAGAGGTGTAAAAGTAATTTTGATTTGGGACTCCGCGGATCCAAGGCCTGGTAGGAAGAAGGGGGATGAGCAAATCAATAATCAGTACTGTGGCAGTAAGTTACTGCTTGATGACATCCAGGAGTAGCACTTATGTGCCCGAAGAACGATCACGCCCTAAGGTCTGCCAGCGTCGCTGGATCGTTTGATGGGCAATATGCACTGTTTCTCATTTTTTGAAAGCCTCAGTCTGTTTATATAGAGGCTCCTCTAGTCATTAACAACATTTTTAAATTGTGTTCATTTCTGGGTCTATCTTGTCTTAGGCACTTAGAAGTCGGGTTTGGCTTGAGGGATGTATATTATCTTAATTTTTTTTTTGTGATAATATAACATGAATGTAATTGTCAAAAATATAACTGTATATAATGGGCATAATAACTTTATATAACGGGCATAACACTGTGTATAATCATGTACTGTATTATCATGACATTTTTGGGGATTGCTTGGTAAAAATCTTTCAGGATTTACTGTGAGGTCAAATCCTGACCTGGTCGAGTGCTGGAGATGCTAGAGTCGCGAGTCACTTGCAGAGGTGTAAAAGAGATTTTGATTTGGGACTCCGCGGATCCAAGGCCTGGTAGGAAGAAGGGGGATGAGCAAATCAATAATCAGTACTGTGGCAAAAAGTGACTGCTTGATGACATCCAGGAGTAGCACTTACCTGCCCGAAGAAGGATCATGCCGTGAGGTCTGCCTGCGTCGCTGAATCGTTGGATGGGCAATATGCACTGTTTCTCATTTTTTGAAAGCCTCAGTCTGTTTATATAGAGGCTCCTCTAGTCATTAACCACATTTTTCAATTGTGTTCATTTTTGGGTCTATCTTGTCTTAGGCACTTAGAAGTGGTGTTTGGCTGGAGGGATGTATATTATCTTAATTTTTTTGTCATAAAATAACATGAATGTAATCGTTAAAAATATAACTGTATATCAGGAATAGTAACTGTATATAACGGGCATAATACTGTGTATAATCATGTACTGTATAATCATGAGTGTAATCATTAGAAATATAACTGTATATAACGGGAATAATAACTGTACATAGCGGGCATAATACTGTGTATACATGTAATCATGTACTGTATAATCATGACATTTTTGGGGATTGCTTGATAAAAATCTTTCTGGATTTACTGTGAGGTCAAATCCTGACCTGGTCGAGTGCTGGAGGTGATAGAGTTAAGAGTCACTTGCAGAGGTGTAAAAGTAATTTTGATTTGGGACTCCGCGGATCCAAGGCCTGGTAGGAAGAAGGGGGATGAGCAAATCAATAATCAGTACTGTGGCAGTAAGTTACTGCTTGATGACATCCAGGAGTAGCACTTATGTGCCCGAAGAACGATCACGCCCTAAGGTCTGCCAGCGTCGCTGGATCGTTTGATGGGCAATATGCACTGTTTCTCATTTTTTGAAAGCCTCAGTCTGTTTATATAGAGGCTCCTCTAGTCATTAACAACATTTTTAAATTGTGTTCATTTCTGGGTCTATCTTGTCTTAGGCACTTAGAAGTCGGGTTTGGCTTGAGGGATGTATATTATCTTAATTTTTTTTTTGTGATAATATAACATGAATGTAATTGTCAAAAATATAACTGTATATAATGGGCATAATAACTGTATATAACGGGCATAACATTGTGTATAATCATGTACTGTATTATCATGACATTTTTGGGGATTGCTTGGTAAAAATCTTTCAGGATTTACTGTGAGGTCAAATCCTGACCTGGTCGAGTGCTGGAGATGCTAGAGTCGCGAGTCACTTGCAGAGGTGTAAAAGAGATTTTGATTTGGGACTCGGCTGATCCAAGGCCTGGTAGGAAGAAGGAGGATGAGCAACTCAATAATCAGTACTGTGGCAAAAAGTGACTGCTTGATGACATCCAGGAGTAGCACTTACCTGCCCGAAGAAGGATCATGCCGTGAGGTCTGCCAGCGTCGCTGGATCGTTTGATGGGCAATATGCACTTTCTCATTTTTTAAAAGCCTCAGTCTGTTTATATAGAGGCTCCTCTAGTCATTAACCACATTTTTCAATTGTGTTCATTTCTGGGTCTATCTTGTCTTAGGCACTTAGAAGTGGGGTTTGGCTGGAGGGATGTATATTATCTTAATTTTTTTGTCATAAAATAACATGAATGTAATCGTTGAAAATATAACTGTATATCGGGAAAATTAACTGTATATAACGGGCATAATTCTGTGTATAATCATGTACTGTATAATCATGAGTGTAATCATTAGAAATATAACTGTATATAACGGGAATAATAACTGTACATAGCGGGCATAATACTGTGTATACATGTAATCATGTACTGTATAATCATGACATTTTTTGGGATTGCTTGATAAAAATCTTTCAGGATTTACTGTGAGGTCAAATCATGACCTGGTCGAGTGCAGGAGGTGATAGAGTTACGAGTCACTTGCAGAGGTATAAAAGTAATTTTGATTTGGGACTCGGCTGATCCAAGGCCTGGTAGGAAAAAGGAGGATGAGCAACTCAATAATCAGTACTGTGGCAGTAAGTTACTGCTTGATGACATCCAGGAGTAGCACTTATGTGCCCGAAGAAGGGTCACGCCGTAAGGTCTGCCAGCGTCGCTGGATCGTTTGATGGGCAATATGCAGTGTTTCTCATTTTTTGACAGCCTCAGTCTGTTTATATAGAGGCTCCTCTAGTCGTTAACCACATTTTTCAATTGTGTTCATTTCTGGGTCTATCTTGTCTTAGGCACTTAGAGGTGGGGTTTGGCTGGAGGGATGTATATTATCTTAATTTTTTTTTGTGATAAAATAACATGAATGTAATCGTTAAAAATATAACAGTATATAATGGGCATAATAACTGTATATAATGGGCATAACACTGTGTATAATCATGTACTGTATTATCATGACTTTTTTGGGGATTGCTTTGTAAAAATCTTTCAGGATTTACTGTGAGGTCAAATCCTGACCTGGTCGAGTGCTGGAGATGCTAGAGTTGCGAGTCACTTGCAGAGGTGTAAAAGAGATTTTGATTTGGGACTCCGCGGATCCAAGGCCTGGTAGGAAGAAGGGGGATGAGCAAATCAATAATCAGTACTGTGGCAGTAAGTTACTGCTTGATGACATCCAGGAGTAGCACTTATGTGCCCGAAGAACGATCACGCCCTAAGGTCTGCCAGCGTCGCTGGATCGTTGGATGGGCAATATGCACTGTTTCTCATTTTTTGAAAGCCTCAGTCTGTTTATATAGAGGCTCCTCTAGTCATTCACCACATTTTTAAATTGTGTTCATTTCTGGGTCTATCTTGTCTTAGGCACTTAGAAGTCGGGTTTGGCTTGAGGGATGTATATTATCTTAATTTTTTTTTTTGTGATAATATAACATGAATGTAATTGTCAAAAATATAACTGTATATAATGGGCATAATAACTGTATATAACGGGCATAACACTGTGTATAATCATGTACTGTATTATCATGACATTTTTGGGGATTGCTTGGTAAAAATCTTTCAGGATTTACTGTGAGGTCAAATCCTGACCTGGTCGAGTGCTGGAGATGCTAGAGTCGCGAGTCACTTGCAGAGGTGTAAAAGAGATTTTGATTTGGGACTCCGCGGATCCAAGGCCTGGTAGGAAGAAGGGGGATGAGCAAATCAATAATCAGTACTGTGGCAAAAAGTGACTGCTTGATGACATCCAGGAGTAGCACTTACCTGCCCGAAGAAGGATCATGCCGTGAGGTCTGCCTGCGTCGCTGAATCGTTGGATGGGCAATATGCACTGTTTCTCATTTTTTGAAAGCCTCAGTCTGTTTATATAGAGGCTCCTCTAGTCATTAACCACATTTTTCAATTGTGTTCATTTCTGGGTCTATCTTGTCTTAGGCACTTAGAAGTGGGGTTTGGCTGGAGGGATGTATATTATCTTAATTTTTTTTGTGATAAAATAACATGAATGTAATCGTTAAAAATATAACAGTATATAATGGGCATAATAACTGTATATAATGGGCATAACACTTTGTATAATCATGTACTGTATTATCATGACTTTTTTGGGGATTGCTTTGTAAAAATCTTTCAGGATTTACTGTGAGGTCAAATCCTGACCTGGTCGAGTGCTGGAGATGCTAGAGTCGCGAGTCACTTGCAGAGGTGTAAACGAGATTTTGATTTGGGACTCCACGGATCCAAGGCCTGGTAGAAAGAAGGGGGATGAGCAAATCAATAATCAGTACTGTGGCAGAAAGTGACTGCTTGATGACATCCAGGAGTAGCACTTACCTGCCCGAAGAAGGATCATGCCGTGAGGTCTGCCTGCGTCGCTGGATCGTTGGATGGGCAATATGCACTGTTTCTTATTTTTTGAAAGCCTCAGTCTGTTTATATAGAGGCTCCTCTAGTCATTCGCCACATTTTTCAATTGGGTTAATTTCTGGGTCTATCTTGTCTTAAGCACTTAGAAGTGGGGTTTGGCTGGAGGAATGTATATTATCTTAATTTTTTTGTCATAAAATAACATTAATGTAATCGTTAAAATATAACTATATTGGGAAAATTAACTGTATATAACGGGCATAATTCTGTGTTTAATCATGTACTGTATAATCATGAGTGTAATCATTAGAAATATAAATGTATATAACGTGAATAATAACTGTACATAGCGGGCATAATACTGTGTATACATGTAATCATGTACTGTATAATCATGACATTTTTTGGGATTGCTTGATAAAAATCTTTCAGGATTTACTGTGAGGTCAAATCCTGACCTGGTCGAGTGCAGGAGGTGATAGAGTTACGAGTCACTTGCAGAGGTATAAAAGTAATTTTGATTTGGGACTCCGCTGATCCAAGGCCTGGTAGGAAGAAGGAGGATGAGCAACTCAATAATCAGTACTGTGGCAGTAAGTTACTGCTTGATGACATCCAGGAGTAGCACTTATGTGCCCAAAGAAGGATCACGCCGTAAGGTCTGCCAGCGTCGCTGGATCGTTGGATGGGCAATATGCACTGTTTCTCATTTTTTGAAAGCCTCAGTCTGTTTATATAGAGGCTCCTGTAGTCATTAACCAGATTTTTAAAGTGTGTCCATTTCTGGGTCTATCTTGTTTTAGGCACTTAGAAGTGGGGTTTGGCTGGAGGGATGTATATTATCGTAATTTTTTTTTTTTGTGATAAAATAACATGAATGTAATCGTTAAAAATATAACTGTATATAATGGGCATAATAACTGTATATAATGGGCATAGCACTGTGTATAATCATGTATTGTATTATCATGACATTTTTGGGGATTGCTTGGTAAAAATCTTTCAGGATTTACTGTGAGGTCAAATCCTGACCTGGTCGAGTGCTGGAGATGCTAGAGTCGCGAGTCACTTGCAGAGGTGTAAAAGAGATTTTGATTTGGGACTCCGCGGATCCAAGGCCTGGTAGGAAGAAGGGGGATGAGCAAATCAATAATCAGTACTGTGGCAGTAAGTTACTGCTTGATGACATCCAGGAGTAGCACTTATGTGCCCGAAGAACGATCACGCCCTAAGGTCTGCCAGCGTCGCTGGATCGTTTGATGGGCAATATGCACTGTTTCTCATTTTTTGAAAGCCTCAGTCTGTTTATATAGAGGCTCCTCTAGTCATTAACCACATTTTTCAATTGTGTTCATTTTTGGGTCTATCTTGTCTTAGGCACTTAGAAGTGGTGTTTGGCTGGAGGGATGTATATTATCTTAATTTTTTTGTCATAAAATAACATGAATGTAATCGTTAAAAATATAACTGTATATCAGGAATAGTAACTGTATATAACGGGCATAATACTGTGTATAATCATGTACTGTATAATCATGAGTGTAATCATTAGAAATATAACTGTATATAACGGGAATAATAACTGTACATAGCGGGCATAATACTGTGTATACATGTAATCATGTACTGTATAATCATGACATTTTTGGGGATTGCTTGATAAAAATCTTTCTGGATTTACTGTGAGGTCAAATCCTGACCTGGTCGAGTGCTGGAGGTGATAGAGTTAAGAGTCACTTGCAGAGGTGTAAAAGTAATTTTGATTTGGGACTCCGCGGATCCAAGGCCTGGTAGGAAGAAGGGGGATGAGCAAATCAATAATCAGTACTGTGGCAGTAAGTTACTGCTTGATGACATCCAGGAGTAGCACTTATGTGCCCGAAGAACGATCACGCCCTAAGGTCTGCCAGCGTCGCTGGATCGTTTGATGGGCAATATGCAGTGTTTCTCATTTTTTGACAGCCTCAGTCTGTTTATATAGAGGCTCCTCTAGTCGTTAACCACATTTTTCAATTGTGTTCATTTCTGGGTCTATCTTGTCTTAGGCACTTAGAGGTGGGGTTTGGCTGGAGGGATGTATATTATCTTAATTTTTTTTTGTGATAAAATAACATGAATGTAATCGTTAAAAATATAACAGTATATAATGGGCATAATAACTGTATATAATGGGCATAACACTTTGTATAATCATGTACTGTATTATCATGACTTTTTTGGGGATTGCTTTGTAAAAATCTTTCAGGATTTACTGTGAGGTCAAATCCTGACCTGGTCGAGTGCTGGAGATGCTAGAGTCGCGAGTCACTTGCAGAGGTGTAAACGAGATTTTGATTTGGGACTCCACGGATCCAAGGCCTGGTAGAAAGAAGGGGGATGAGCAAATCAATAATCAGTACTGTGGCAGAAAGTGACTGCTTGATGACATCCAGGAGTAGCACTTACCTGCCCGAAGAAGGATCATGCCGTGAGGTCTGCCTGCGTCGCTGGATCGTTGGATGGGCAATATGCACTGTTTCTCATTTTTTGAAAGCCTCAGTCTGTTTATATAGAGGCTCCTCTAGTCATTCGCCACATTTTTCAATTGTGTTAATTTCTGGGTCTATCTTGTCTTAAGCACTTAGAAGTGGGGTTTGGCTGGAGGAATGTATATTATCTTAAATTTTTTGTCATAAAATAACATGAATGTAATCGTTAAAATATAACTATATTGGGAAAATTAACTGTATATAACGGGCATAATTCTGTGTTTAATCATGTACTGTATAATCATGAGTGTAATCATTAGAAATATAAATGTATATAACGTGAATAATAACTGTACATAGCGGGCAAAATACTGTGTATACATGTAATCATGTACTGTATAATCATGACATTTTTTGGGATTGCTTGATAAAAATCTTTCAGGATTTACTGTGAGGTCAAATCCTGACCTGGTCGAGTGCAGGAGGTGATAGAGTTACGAGTCACTTGCAGAGGTATAAAAGTAATTTTGATTTGGGACTCCGCTGATCCAAGGCCTGGTAGGAAGAAGGAGGATGAGCAACTCAATAATCAGTAATGTGGCAGTAAGTTACTGCTTGATGACATCCAGGAGTAGCACTTATGTGCCCGAAGAACGATCACGCCCTAAGGTCTGCCAGCGTCGCTGGATCGTTTGATGGGCAATATGCACTGTTTCTCATTTTTTGAAAGCCTCAGTCTGTTTATATAGAGGCTCCTCTAGTCATTCACAACATTTTTAAATTGTGTTCATTTCTGGGTCTATCTTGTCTTAGGCACTTAGAAGTCGGGTTTGGCTTGAGGGATGTATATTATCTTAATTTTTTTTTTGTGATAATATAACATGAATGTAATTGTCAAAAATATAACTGTATATAATGGGCATAATAACTTTATATAACGGGCATAACACTGTGTATAATCATGTACTGTATTATCATGACATTTTTGGGGATTGCTTGGTAAAAATCTTTCAGGATTTACTGTGAGGTCAAATCCTGACCTGGTCGAGTGCTGGAGATGCTAGAGTCGCGAGTCACTTGCAGAGGTGTAAAAGAGATTTTGATTTGGGACTCCGCGGATCCAAGGCCTGGTAGGAAGAAGGGGGATGAGCAAATCAATAATCAGTACTGTGGCAAAAAGTGACTGCTTGATGACATCCAGGAGTAGCACTTACCTGCCCAAAGAAGGATCATGCCGTGAGGTCTGCCTGCGTCGCTGAATCGTTGGATGGGCAATATGCACTGTTTCTCATTTTTTTGAAAGCCTCAGTCTGTTTATATAGAGGGTCCTCTAGTCATTAACCACATTTTTCAATTGTGTTCATTTTTGGGTCTATCTTGTCTTAGGCACTTAGAAGTGGTGTTTGGCTGGAGGGATGTATATTATCTTAATTTTTTTGTCATAAAATAACATGAATGTAATCGTTAAAAATATAACTGTATATCAGGAATAGTAACTGTATATAACGGGCATAATACTGTGTATAATCATGTACTGTATAATCATGAGTGTAATCATTAGAAATATAACTGTATATAACGGGAATAATAACTGTACATAGCGGGCATAATACTGTGTATACATGTAATCATGTACTGTATAATCATGACATTTTTGGGGATTGCTTGATAAAAATCTTTCTGGATTTACTGTGAGGTCAAATCCTGACCTGGTCGAGTGCTGGAGGTCATAGAGTTAAGAGTCACTTGCAGAGGTGTAAAAGTAATTTTGATTTGGGACTCCGCGGATCCAAGGCCTGGTAGGAAGAAGGGGGATGAGCAAATCAATAATCAGTACTGTGGCAGTAAGTTACTGCTTGATGACATCCAGGAGTAGCACTTATGTGCCCGAAGAACGATCACGCCCTAAGGTCTGCCAGCGTCGCTGGATCGTTTGATGGGCAATATGCACTGTTTCTCATTTTTTGAAAGCCTCAGTCTGTTTATATAGAGGCTCCTCTAGTCATTAACAACATTTTTAAATTGTGTTCATTTCTGGGTCTATCTTGTCTTAGGCACTTAGAAGTCGGGTTTGGCTTGAGGGATGTATATTATCTTAATTTTTTTTTGTGATAATATAACATGAATGTAATTGTCAAAAATATAACTGTATATAATGGGCATAATAACTGTATATAACGGGCATAACACTGTGTATAATCATGTACTGTATTATCATGACATTTTTGGGGATTGCTTGGTAAAAATCTTTCAGGATTTACTGTGAGGTCAAATCCTGACCTGGTCGAGTGCTGGAGATGCTAGAGTCGCGAGTCACTTGCAGAGGTGTAAAAGAGATTTTGATTTGGGACTCCGCGGATCCAAGGCCTGGTAGGAAGAAGGGGGATGAGCAAATCAATAATCAGTACTGTGGCAAAAAGTGACTGCTTGATGACATCCAGGAGTAGCACTTACCTGCCCGAAGAAGGATCATGCCGTAAGGTCTGCCTGCGTCGCTGAATCGTTGGATGGGCAATATGCACTGTTTCTCATTTTTTGAAAGCCTCAGTCTGTTTATATAGAGGCTCCTCTAGTCATTAACCACATTTTTCAATTGTGTTCATTTCTGGGTCTATCTTGTCTTAGGCACTTAGAAGTGGGGTTTGGCTGGAGGGATGTATATTATCTTAATTTTTATGTCATAAAATAACATGAATGTAATCGTTGAAAATATAACTGTATATCGGGAAAATTAACTGTATATAACGGGCATAATTCTGTGTATAATCATGTACTGTATAATCATGAGTGTAATCATTAGAAATATAACTGTATATAATGGGAATAATAACTGTACATAGCGGGCATAATACTGTGTATACATGTAATCATGTACTGTATAATCATGACATTTTTTGGGATTGCTTGATAAAAATCTTTCAGGATTTACTGTGAGGTCAAATCCTGACCTGGTCGAGTGCAGGAGGTGATAGAGTTACGAGTCACTTGCAGAGGTATAAAAGTAATTTTGATTTGGGACTCCGCGGATCCAAGGCCTGGTAGGAAGAAGGGGGATGAGCAAATCAATAATCAGTACTGTGGCAGTAAGTTACTGCTTGATGACATCCAGGAGTAGCACTTATGTGCCCGAAGAACGATCACGCCCTAAGGTCTGCCAGCGTCGCTGGATCGTTTGATGGGCAATATGCACTGTTTCTCATTTTTTGAAAGCCTCAGTCTGTTTATATAGAGGCTCCTCTAGTCATTAACAACATTTTTAAATTGTGTTCATTTCTGGGTCTATCTTGTCTTAGGCACTTAGAAGTCGGGTTTGGCTTGAGGGATGTATATTATCTTAATTTTTTTTTGTGATAATATAACATGAATGTAATTGTCAAAAATATAACTGTATATAATGGGCATAATAACTGTATATAACGGGCATAACACTGTGTATAATCATGTACTGTATTATCATGACATTTTTGGGGATTGCTTGGTAAAAATCTTTCAGGATTTACTGTGAGGTCAAATCCTGACCTGGTCGAGTGCTGGAGATGCTAGAGTCGCGAGTCACTTGCAGAGGTGTAAAAGAGATTTTGATTTGGGACTCCGCGGATCCAAGGCCTGGTAGGAAGAAGGGGGATGAGCAAATCAATAATCAGTACTGTGGCAAAAAGTGACTGCTTGATGACATCCAGGAGTAGCACTTACCTGCCCGAAGAAGGATCATGCCGTAAGGTCTGCCTGCGTCGCTGAATCGTTGGATGGGCAATATGCACTGTTTCTCATTTTTTGAAAGCCTCAGTCTGTTTATATAGAGGCTCCTCTAGTCATTAACCACATTTTTCAATTGTGTTCATTTCTGTGTCTATCTTGTCTTAGGCACTTAGAAGTGGGGTTTGGCTGGAGGGATGTATATTATCTTAATTTTTATGTCATAAAATAACATGAATGTAATCGTTGAAAATATAACTGTATATCGGGAAAATTAACTGTATATAACGGGCATAATTCTGTGTATAATCATGTACTGTATAATCATGAGTGTAATCATTAGAAATATAACTGTATATAATGGGAATAATAACTGTACATAGCGGGCATAATACTGTGTATACATGTAATCATGTACTGTATAATCATGACATTTTTTGGGATTGCTTGATAAAAATCTTTCAGGATTTACTGTGAGGTCAAATCCTGACCTGGTCGAGTGCAGGAGGTGATAGAGTTACGAGTCACTTGCAGAGGTATAAAAGTAATTTTGATTTGGGACTCGGCTGATCCAAGGCCTGGTAGGAAGAAGGAGGATGAGCAACTCAATAATCAGTACTGTGGCAGTAAGTTACTGCTTGATGACATCCAGGAGTAGCACTTATGTGCCCGAAGAAGGGTCACGCCGTAAGGTCTGCCAGCGTCGCTGGATCGTTTGATGGGCAATATGCAGTGTTTCTCATTTTTTGACAGCCTCAGTCTGTTTATATAGAGGCTCCTCTAGTCGTTAACCACATTTTTCAATTGTGTTCATTTCTGGGTCTATCTTGTCTTAGGCACTTAGAGGTGGGGTTTGGCTGGAGGGATGTATATTATCTTAATTTTTTTTGTGATAAAATAACATGAATGTAATCGTTAAAAATATAACAGTATATAATGGGCATAATAACTGTATATAATGGGCATAACACTTTGTATAATCATGTACTGTATTATCATGACTTTTTTGGGGATTGCTTTGTAAAAATCTTTCAGGATTTACTGTGAGGTCAAATCCTGACCTGGTCGAGTGCTGGAGATGCTAGAGTCGCGAGTCACTTGCAGAGGTGTAAACGAGATTTTGATTTGGGACTCCACGGATCCAAGGCCTGGTAGAAAGAAGGGGGATGAGCAAATCAATAATCAGTACTGTGGCAGAAAGTGACTGCTTGATGACATCCAGGAGTAGCACTTACCTGCCCGAAGAAGGATCATGCCGTGAGGTCTGCCTGCGTCGCTGGATCGTTGGATGGGCAATATGCACTGTTTCTCATTTTTTGAAAGCCTCAGTCTGTTTATATAGAGGCTCCTCTAGTCATTCGCCACATTTTTCAATTGTGTTAATTTCTGGGTCTATCTTGTCTTAAGCACTTAGAAGTGGGGTTTGGCTGGAGGAATGTATATTATCTTAATTTTTTTGTCATAAAATAACATTAATGTAATCGTTAAAATATAACTATATTGGGAAAATTAACTGTATATAACGGGCATAATTCTGTGTTTAATCATGTACTGTATAATCATGAGTGTAATCATTAGAAATATAAATGTATATAACGTGAATAATAACTGTACATAGCGGGCATAATACTGTGTATACATGTAATCATGTACTGTATAATCATGACATTTTTTGGGATTGCTTGATAAAAATCTTTCAGGATTTACTGTGAGGTCAAATCCTGACCTGGTCGAGTGCAGGAGGTGATAGAGTTACGAGTCACTTGCAGAGGTATAAAAGTAATTTTGATTTGGGACTCCGCTGATCCAAGGCCTGGTAGGAAGAAGGGGGATGAGCAAATCAATAATCAGTACTGTGGCAAAAAGTGACTGCTTGATGACATCCAGGAGTAGCACTTACCTGCCCGAAGAAGGATCATGCCGTAAGGTCTGCCTGCGTCGCTGAATCGTTGGATGGGCAATATGCACTGTTTCTCATTTTTTGAAAGCCTCAGTCTGTTTATATAGAGGCTCCTCTAGTCATTAACCACATTTTTCAATTGTGTTCATTTCTGGGTCTATCTTGTCTTAGGCACTTAGAAGTGGGGTTTGGCTGGAGGGATGTATATTATCTTAATTTTTATGTCATAAAATAACATGAATGTAATCGTTGAAAATATAACTGTATATCGGGAAAATTAACTGTATATAACGGGCATAATTCTGTGTATAATCATGTACTGTATAATCATGAGTGTAATCATTAGAAATATAACTGTATATAATGGGAATAATAACTGTACATAGCGGGCATAATACTGTGTATACATGTAATCATGTACTGTATAATCATGACATTTTTTGGGATTGCTTGATAAAAATCTTTCAGGATTTACTGTGAGGTCAAATCCTGACCTGGTCGAGTGCAGGAGGTGATAGAGTTACGAGTCACTTGCAGAGGTATAAAAGTAATTTTGATTTGGGACTCGGCTGATCCAAGGCCTGGTAGGAAGAAGGAGGATGAGCAACTCAATAATCAGTACTGTGGCAGTAAGTTACTGCTTGATGACATCCAGGAGTAGCACTTATGTGCCCGAAGAAGGGTCACGCCGTAAGGTCTGCCAGCGTCGCTGGATCGTTTGATGGGCAATATGCAGTGTTTCTCATTTTTTGACAGCCTCAGTCTGTTTATATAGAGGCTCCTCTAGTCATTAACCACATTTTTCAATTGTGTTCATTTCTGGGTCTATCTTGTCTTAGGCACTTAGAAGTGGGGTTTGGCTGGAGGGATGTATATTATCTTAATTTTTATGTCATAAAATAACATGAATGTAATCGTTGAAAATATAACTGTATATCGGGAAAATTAACTGTATATAACGGGCATAATTCTGTGTATAATCATGTACTGTATAATCATGAGTGTAATCATTAGAAATATAACTGTATATAATGGGAATAATAACTGTACATAGCGGGCATAATACTGTGTATACATGTAATCATGTACTGTATAATCATGACATTTTTTGGGATTGCTTGATAAAAATCTTTCAGGATTTACTGTGAGGTCAAATCCTGACCTGGTCGAGTGCAGGAGGTGATAGAGTTACGAGTCACTTGCAGAGGTATAAAAGTAATTTTGATTTGGGACTCGGCTGATCCAAGGCCTGGTAGGAAGAAGGAGGATGAGCAACTCAATAATCAGTACTGTGGCAGTAAGTTACTGCTTGATGACATCCAGGAGTAGCACTTATGTGCCCGAAGAAGGGTCACGCCGTAAGGTCTGCCAGCGTCGCTGGATCGTTTGATGGGCAATATGCAGTGTTTCTCATTTTTTGACAGCCTCAGTCTGTTTATATAGAGGCTCCTCTAGTCGTTAACCACATTTTTCAATTGTGTTCATTTCTGGGTCTATCTTGTCTTAGGCACTTAGAGGTGGGGTTTGGCTGGAGGGATGTATATTATCTTAATTTTTTTTGTGATAAAATAACATGAATGTAATCGTTAAAAATATAACAGTATATAATGGGCATAATAACTGTATATAATGGGCATAACACTTTGTATAATCATGTACTGTATTATCATGACTTTTTTGGGGATTGCTTTGTAAAAATCTTTCAGGATTTACTGTGAGGTCAAATCCTGACCTGGTCGAGTGCTGGAGATGCTAGAGTCGCGAGTCACTTGCAGAGGTGTAAACGAGATTTTGATTTGGGACTCCACGGATCCAAGGCCTGGTAGAAAGAAGGGGGATGAGCAAATCAATAATCAGTACTGTGGCAGAAAGTGACTGCTTGATGACATCCAGGAGTAGCACTTACCTGCCCGAAGAAGGATCATGCCGTGAGGTCTGCCTGCGTCGCTGGATCGTTGGATGGGCAATATGCACTGTTTCTCATTTTTTGAAAGCCTCAGTCTGTTTATATAGAGGCTCCTCTAGTCATTCGCCACATTTTTCAATTGTGTTAATTTCTGGGTCTATCTTGTCTTAAGCACTTAGAAGTGGGGTTTGGCTGGAGGAATGTATATTATCTTAATTTTTTTGTCATAAAATAACATTAATGTAATCGTTAAAATATAACTATATTGGGAAAATTAACTGTATATAACGGGCATAATTCTGTGTTTAATCATGTACTGTATAATCATGAGTGTAATCATTAGAAATATAAATGTATATAACGTGAATAATAACTGTACATAGCGGGCATAATACTGTGTATACATGTAATCATGTACTGTATAATCATGACATTTTTTGGGATTGCTTGATAAAAATCTTTCAGGATTTACTGTGAGGTCAAATCCTGACCTGGTCGAGTGCAGGAGGTGATAGAGTTACGAGTCACTTGCAGAGGTATAAAAGTAATTTTGATTTGGGACTCCGCTGATCCAAGGCCTGGTAGGAAGAAGGAGGATGAGCAACTCAATAATCAGTACTGTGGCAGTAAGTTACTGCTTGATGACATCCAGGAGTAGCACTTATGTGCCCAAAGAAGGATCACGCCGTAAGGTCTGCCAGCGTCGCTGGATCGTTGGATGGGCAATATGCACTGTTTCTCATTTTTTGAAAGCCTCAGTCTGTTTATATAGAGGCTCCTGTAGTCATTAACCAGATTTTTAAAGTGTGTCCATTTCTGGGTCTATCTTGTTTTAGGCACTTAGAAGTGGGGTTTGGCTGGAGGGATGTATATTATCGTAATTTTTTTTTTTTGTCATAAAATAACATGAATGTAATCGTTAAAAATATAACTGTATATAATGGGCATAATAACTGTATATAATGGGCATAGCACTGTGTATAATCATGTATTGTATTATCATGACATTTTTGGGGATTGCTTGGTAAAAATCTTTCAGGATTTACTGTGAGGTCAAATCCTGACCTGGTCGAGTGCTGGAGATGCTAGAGTCGCGAGTCACTTGCAGAGGTGTAAAAGAGATTTTGATTTGGGACTCCGCGGATCCAAGGCCTGGTAGGAAGAAGGGGGATGAGCAAATCAATAATCAGTACTGTGGCAGTAAGTTACTGCTTGATGACATCCAGGAGTAGCACTTATGTGCCCGAAGAACGATCACGCCCTAAGGTCTGCCAGCGTCGCTGGATCGTTTGATGGGCAATATGCACTGTTTCTCATTTTTTGAAAGCCTCAGTCTGTTTATATAGAGGCTCCTCTAGTCATTAACCACATTTTTCAATTGTGTTCATTTTTGGGTCTATCTTGTCTTATGCACTTAGAAGTGGTGTTTGGCTGGAGGGATGTATATTATCTTAATTTTTTTGTCATAAAATAACATGAATGTAATCGTTAAAAATATAACTGTATATCAGGAATAGTAACTGTATATAACGGGCATAATACTGTGTATAATCATGTACTGTATAATCATGAGTGTAATCATTAGAAATATAACTGTATATAACGGGAATAATAACTGTACATAGCGGGCATAATACTGTGTATACATGTAATCATGTACTGTATAATCATGACATTTTTGGGGATTGCTTGATAAAAATCTTTCTGGATTTACTGTGAGGTCAAATCCTGACCTGGTCGAGTGCTGGAGGTGATAGAGTTAAGAGTCACTTGCAGAGGTGTAAAAGTAATTTTGATTTGGGACTCCGCGGATCCAAGGCCTGGTAGGAAGAAGGGGGATGAGCAAATCAATAATCAGTACTGTGGCAGTAAGTTACTGCTTGATGACATCCAGGAGTAGCACTTATGTGCCCGAAGAACGATCACGCCCTAAGGTCTGCCAGCGTCGCTGGATCGTTTGATGGGCAATATGCAGTGTTTCTCATTTTTTGACAGCCTCAGTCTGTTTATATAGAGGCTCCTCTAGTCGTTAACCACATTTTTCAATTGTGTTCATTTCTGGGTCTATCTTGTCTTAGGCACTTAGAGGTGGGGTTTGGCTGGAGGGATGTATATTATCTTAATTTTTTTTTGTGATAAAATAACATGAATGTAATCGTTAAAAATATAACAGTATATAATGGGCATAATAACTGTATATAATGGGCATAACACTTTGTATAATCATGTACTGTATTATCATGACTTTTTTGGGGATTGCTTTGTAAAAATCTTTCAGGATTTACTGTGAGGTCAAATCCTGACCTGGTCGAGTGCTGGAGATGCTAGAGTCGCGAGTCACTTGCAGAGGTGTAAAAGAGATTTTGATTTGGGACTCCGCGGATCCAAGGCCTGGTAGGAAGAAGGGGGATGAGCAAATCAATAATCAGTACTGTGGCAAAAAGTGACTGCTTGATGACATCCAGGAGTAGCACTTACCTGCCCAAAGAAGGATCATGCCGTGAGGTCTGCCTGCGTCGCTGAATCGTTGGATGGGCAATATGCACTGTTTCTCATTTTTTTGAAAGCCTCAGTCTGTTTATATAGAGGCTCCTCTAGTCATTAACCACATTTTTCAATTGTGTTCATTTTTGGGTCTATCTTGTCTTAGGCACTTAGAAGTGGTGTTTGGCTGGAGGGATGTATATTATCTTAATTTTTTTGTCATAAAATAACATGAATGTAATCGTTAAAAATATAACTGTATATCAGGAATAGTATCTGTATATAACGGGCATAATACTGTGTATAATCATGTACTGTATAATCATGAGTGTAATCATTAGAAATATAACTGTATATAACGGGAATAATAACTGTACATAGCGGGCATAATACTGTGTATACATGTAATCATGTACTGTATAATCATGACATTTTTGGGGATTGCTTGATAAAAATCTTTCTGGATTTACTGTGAGGTCAAATCCTGACCTGGTCGAGTGCTGGAGGTGATAGAGTTAAGAGTCACTTGCAGAGGTGTAAAAGTAATTTTGATTTGGGACTCCGCGGATCCAAGGCCTGGTAGGAAGAAGGGGGATGAGCAAATCAATAATCAGTACTGTGGCAGTAAGTTACTGCTTGATGACATCCAGGAGTAGCACTTATGTGCCCGAAGAACGATCACGCCCTAAGGTCTGCCAGCGTTGCTGGATCGTTTGATGGGCAATATGCACTGTTTCTCATTTTTTGAAAGCCTCAGTCTGTTTATATAGAGGCTCCTCTAGTCATTAACAACATTTTTAAATTGTGTTCATTTCTGGGTCTATCTTGTCTTAGGCACTTAGAAGTCGGGTTTGGCTTGAGGGATGTATATTATCTTAATTTTTTTTTTGTGATAATATAACATGAATGTAATTGTCAAAAATATAACTGTATATAATGGGCATAATAACTTTATATAACGGGCATAACACTGTGTATAATCATGTACTGTATTATCATGACATTTTTGGGGATTGCTTGGTAAAAATCTTTCAGGATTTACTGTGAGGTCAAATCCTGACCTGGTCGAGTGCTGGAGATGCTAGAGTCGCGAGTCACTTGCAGAGGTGTAAAAGAGATTTTGATTTGGGACTCCGCGGATCCAAGGCCTGGTAGGAAGAAGGGGGATGAGCAAATCAATAATCAGTACTGTGGCAAAAAGTGACTGCTTGATGACATCCAGGAGTAGCACTTACCTGCCCGAAGAAGGATCATGCCGTGAGGTCTGCCTGCGTCGCTGAATCGTTGGATGGGCAATATGCACTGTTTCTCATTTTTTGAAAGCCTCAGTCTGTTTATATAGAGGCTCCTCTAGTCATTAACCACATTTTTCAATTGTGTTCATTTTTGGGTCTATCTTGTCTTAGGCACTTAGAAGTGGTGTTTGGCTGGAGGGATGTATATTATCTTAATTTTTTTGTCATAAAATAACATGAATGTAATCGTTAAAAATATAACTGTATATCAGGAATAGTAACTGTATATAACGGGCATAATACTGTGTATAATCATGTACTGTATAATCATGAGTGTAATCATTAGAAATATAACTGTATATAACGGGAATAATAACTGTACATAGCGGGCATAATACTGTGTATACATGTAATCATGTACTGTATAATCATGACATTTTTGGGGATTGCTTGATAAAAATCTTTCTGGATTTACTGTGAGGTCAAATCCTGACCTGGTCGAGTGCTGGAGGTGATAGAGTTAAGAGTCACTTGCAGAGGTGTAAAAGTAATTTTGATTTGGGACTCCGCGGATCCAAGGCCTGGTAGGAAGAAGGGGGATGAGCAAATCAATAATCAGTACTGTGGCAGTAAGTTACTGCTTGATGACATCCAGGAGTAGCACTTATGTGCCCGAAGAACGATCACGCCCTAAGGTCTGCCAGCGTCGCTGGATCGTTTGATGGGCAATATGCACTGTTTCTCATTTTTTGAAAGCCTCAGTCTGTTTATATAGAGGCTCCTCTAGTCATTAACAACATTTTTAAATTGTGTTCATTTCTGGGTCTATCTTGTCTTAGGCACTTAGAAGTCGGGTTTGGCTTGAGGGATGTATATTATCTTAATTTTTTTTTTGTGATAATATAACATGAATGTAATTGTCAAAAATATAACTGTATATAATGGGCATAATAACTGTATATAACGGGCATAACATTGTGTATAATCATGTACTGTATTATCATGACATTTTTGGGGATTGCTTGGTAAAAATCTTTCAGGATTTACTGTGAGGTCAAATCCTGACCTGGTCGAGTGCTGGAGATGCTAGAGTCGCGAGTCACTTGCAGAGGTGTAAAAGAGATTTTGATTTGGGACTCGGCTGATCCAAGGCCTGGTAGGAAGAAGGAGGATGAGCAACTCAATAATCAGTACTGTGGCAAAAAGTGACTGCTTGATGACATCCAGGAGTAGCACTTACCTGCCCGAAGAAGGATCATGCCGTGAGGTCTGCCAGCGTCGCTGGATCGTTTGATGGGCAATATGCACTTTCTCATTTTTTAAAAGCCTCAGTCTGTTTATATAGAGGCTCCTCTAGTCATTAACCACATTTTTCAATTGTGTTCATTTCTGGGTCTATCTTGTCTTAGGCACTTAGAAGTGGGGTTTGGCTGGAGGGATGTATATTATCTTAATTTTTTTGTCATAAAATAACATGAATGTAATCGTTGAAAATATAACTGTATATCGGGAAAATTAACTGTATATAACGGGCATAATTCTGTGTATAATCATGTACTGTATAATCATGAGTGTAATCATTAGAAATATAACTGTATATAACGGGAATAATAACTGTACATAGCGGGCATAATACTGTGTATACATGTAATCATGTACTGTATAATCATGACATTTTTTGGGATTGCTTGATAAAAATCTTTCAGGATTTACTGTGAGGTCAAATCATGACCTGGTCGAGTGCAGGAGGTGATAGAGTTACGAGTCACTTGCAGAGGTATAAAAGTAATTTTGATTTGGGACTCGGCTGATCCAAGGCCTGGTAGGAAGAAGGAGGATGAGCAACTCAATAATCAGTACTGTGGCAGTAAGTTACTGCTTGATGACATCCAGGAGTAGCACTTATGTGCCCGAAGAAGGGTCACGCCGTAAGGTCTGCCAGCGTCGCTGGATCGTTTGATGGGCAATATGCAGTGTTTCTCATTTTTTGACAGCCTCAGTCTGTTTATATAGAGGCTCCTCTAGTCGTTAACCACATTTTTCAATTGTGTTCATTTCTGGGTCTATCTTGTCTTAGGCACTTAGAGGTGGGGTTTGGCTGGAGGGATGTATATTATCTTAATTTTTTTTTGTGATAAAATAACATGAATGTAATCGTTAAAAATATAACAGTATATAATGGGCATAATAACTGTATATAATGGGCATAACACTGTGTATAATCATGTACTGTATTATCATGACTTTTTTGGGGATTGCTTTGTAAAAATCTTTCAGGATTTACTGTGAGGTCAAATCCTGACCTGGTCGAGTGCTGGAGATGCTAGAGTTGCGAGTCACTTGCAGAGGTGTAAAAGAGATTTTGATTTGGGACTCCGCAGGACCAAGGCCTGGTAGGAAGAAGGGGGATGAGCAAATCAATAATCAGTACTGTGGCAGTAAGTTACTGCTTGATGACATCCAGGAGTAGCACTTATGTGCCCGAAGAACGATCACGCCCTAAGGTCTGCCAGCGTCGCTGGATCGTTGGATGGGCAATATGCACTGTTTCTCATTTTTTGAAAGCCTCAGTCTGTTTATATAGAGGCTCCTCTAGTCATTCACCACATTTTTAAATTGTGTTCATTTCTGGGTCTATCTTGTCTTAGGCACTTAGAAGTCGGGTTTGGCTTGAGGGATGTATATTATCTTAATTTTTTTTTTTGTGATAATATAACATGAATGTAATTGTCAAAAATATAACTGTATATAATGGGCATAATAACTGTATATAACGGGCATAACACTGTGTATAATCATGTACTGTATTATCATGACATTTTTGGGGATTGCTTGGTAAAAATCTTTCAGGATTTACTGTGAGGTCAAATCCTGACCTGGTCGAGTGCTGGAGATGCTAGAGTCGCGAGTCACTTGCAGAGGTGTAAAAGAGATTTTGATTTGGGACTCCGCGGATCCAAGGCCTGGTAGGAAGAAGGGGGATGAGCAAATCAATAATCAGTACTGTGGCAAAAAGTGACTGCTTGATGACATCCAGGAGTAGCACTTACCTGCCCGAAGAAGGATCATGCCGTGAGGTCTGCCTGCGTCGCTGAATCGTTGGATGGGCAATATGCACTGTTTCTCATTTTTTGAAAGCCTCAGTCTGTTTATATAGAGGCTCCTCTAGTCATTAACCACATTTTTCAATTGTGTTCATTTCTGGGTCTATCTTGTCTTAGGCACTTAGAAGTGGGGTTTGGCTGGAGGGATGTATATTATCTTAATTTTTATGTCATAAAATAACATGAATGTAATCGTTGAAAATATAACTGTATATCGGGAAAATTAACTGTATATAACGGGCATAATTCTGTGTATAATCATGTACTGTATAATCATGAGTGTAATCATTAGAAATATAACTGTATATAATGGGAATAATAACTGTACATAGCGGGCATAATACTGTGTATACATGTAATCATGTACTGTATAATCATGACATTTTTTGGGATTGCTTGATAAAAATCTTTCAGGATTTACTGTGAGGTCAAATCCTGACCTGGTCGAGTGCAGGAGGTGATAGAGTTACGAGTCACTTGCAGAGGTATAAAAGTAATTTTGATTTGGGACTCGGCTGATCCAAGGCCTGGTAGGAAGAAGGAGGATGAGCAACTCAATAATCAGTACTGTGGCAGTAAGTTACTGCTTGATGACATCCAGGAGTAGCACTTATGTGCCCGAAGAAGGGTCACGCCGTAAGGTCTGCCAGCGTCGCTGGATCGTTTGATGGGCAATATGCAGTGTTTCTCATTTTTTGACAGCCTCAGTCTGTTTATATAGAGGCTCCTCTAGTCGTTAACCACATTTTTCAATTGTGTTCATTTCTGGGTCTATCTTGTCTTAGGCACTTAGAGGTGGGGTTTGGCTGGAGGGATGTATATTATCTTAATTTTTTTTGTGATAAAATAACATGAATGTAATCGTTAAAAATATAACAGTATATAATGGGCATAATAACTGTATATAATGGGCATAACACTTTGTATAATCATGTACTGTATTATCATGACTTTTTTGGGGATTGCTTTGTAAAAATCTTTCAGGATTTACTGTGAGGTCAAATCCTGACCTGGTCGAGTGCTGGAGATGCTAGAGTCGCGAGTCACTTGCAGAGGTGTAAACGAGATTTTGATTTGGGACTCCACGGATCCAAGGCCTGGTAGAAAGAAGGGGGATGAGCAAATCAATAATCAGTACTGTGGCAGAAAGTGACTGCTTGATGACATCCAGGAGTAGCACTTACCTGCCCGAAGAAGGATCATGCCGTGAGGTCTGCCTGCGTCGCTGGATCGTTGGATGGGCAATATGCACTGTTTCTCATTTTTTGAAAGCCTCAGTCTGTTTATATAGAGGCTCCTCTAGTCATTCGCCACATTTTTCAATTGGGTTAATTTCTGGGTCTATCTTGTCTTAAGCACTTAGAAGTGGGGTTTGGCTGGAGGAATGTATATTATCTTAATTTTTTTGTCATAAAATAACATTAATGTAATCGTTAAAATATAACTATATTGGGAAAATTAACTGTATATAACGGGCATAATTCTGTGTTTAATCATGTACTGTATAATCATGAGTGTAATCATTAGAAATATAAATGTATATAACGTGAATAATAACTGTACATAGCGGGCATAATACTGTGTATACATGTAATCATGTACTGTATAATCATGACATTTTTTGGGATTGCTTGATAAAAATCTTTCAGGATTTACTGTGAGGTCAAATCCTGACCTGGTCGAGTGCAGGAGGTGATAGAGTTACGAGTCACTTGCAGAGGTATAAAAGTAATTTTGATTTGGGACTCCGCTGATCCAAGGCCTGGTAGGAAGAAGGAGGATGAGCAACTCAATAATCAGTACTGTGGCAGTAAGTTACTGCTTGATGACATCCAGGAGTAGCACTTATGTGCCCAAAGAAGGATCACGCCGTAAGGTCTGCCAGCGTCGCTGGATCGTTGGATGGGCAATATGCACTGTTTCTCATTTTTTGAAAGCCTCAGTCTGTTTATATAGAGGCTCCTGTAGTCATTAACCAGATTTTTAAAGTGTGTCCATTTCTGGGTCTATCTTGTTTTAGGCACTTAGAAGTGGGGTTTGGCTGGAGGGATGTATATTATCGTAATTTTTTTTTTTTGTGATAAAATAACATGAATGTAATCGTTAAAAATATAACTGTATATAATGGGCATAATAACTGTATATAATGGGCATAGCACTGTGTATAATCATGTATTGTATTATCATGACATTTTTGGGGATTGCTTGGTAAAAATCTTTCAGGATTTACTGTGAGGTCAAATCCTGACCTGGTCGAGTGCTGGAGATGCTAGAGTCGCGAGTCACTTGCAGAGGTGTAAAAGAGATTTTGATTTGGGACTCCGCGGATCCAAGGCCTGGTAGGAAGAAGGGGGATGAGCAAATCAATAATCAGTACTGTGGCAGTAAGTTACTGCTTGATGACATCCAGGAGTAGCACTTATGTGCCCGAAGAACGATCACGCCCTAAGGTCTGCCAGCGTCGCTGGATCGTTTGATGGGCAATATGCACTGTTTCTCATTTTTTGAAAGCCTCAGTCTGTTTATATAGAGGCTCCTCTAGTCATTAACCACATTTTTCAATTGTGTTCATTTTTGGGTCTATCTTGTCTTAGGCACTTAGAAGTGGTGTTTGGCTGGAGGGATGTATATTATCTTAATTTTTTTGTCATAAAATAACATGAATGTAATCGTTAAAAATATAACTGTATATCAGGAATAGTAACTGTATATAACGGGCATAATACTGTGTATAATCATGTACTGTATAATCATGAGTGTAATCATTAGAAATATAACTGTATATAACGGGAATAATAACTGTACATAGCGGGCATAATACTGTGTATACATGTAATCATGTACTGTATAATCATGACATTTTTGGGGATTGCTTGATAAAAATCTTTCTGGATTTACTGTGAGGTCAAATCCTGACCTGGTCGAGTGCTGGAGGTGATAGAGTTAAAAGTCACTTGCAGAGGTGTAAAAGTAATTTTGATTTGGGACTCCGCGGATCCAAGGCCTGGTAGGAAGAAGGGGGATGAGCAAATCAATAATCAGTACTGTGGCAGTAAGTTACTGCTTGATGACATCCAGGAGTAGCACTTATGTGCCCGAAGAACGATCACGCCCTAAGGTCTGCCAGCGTCGCTGGATCGTTTGATGGGCAATATGCAGTGTTTCTCATTTTTTGACAGCCTCAGTCTGTTTATATAGAGGCTCCTCTAGTCGTTAACCACATTTTTCAATTGTGTTCATTTCTGGGTCTATCTTGTCTTAGGCACTTAGAGGTGGGGTTTGGCTGGAGGGATGTATATTATCTTAATTTTTTTTTGTGATAAAATAACATGAATGTAATCGTTAAAAATATAACAGTATATAATGGGCATAATAACTGTATATAATGGGCATAACACTTTGTATAATCATGTACTGTATTATCATGACTTTTTTGGGGATTGCTTTGTAAAAATCTTTCAGGATTTACTGTGAGGTCAAATCCTGACCTGGTCGAGTGCTGGAGATGCTAGAGTTGCGAGTCACTTGCAGAGGTGTAAACGAGATTTTGATTTGGGACTCCACGGATCCAAGGCCTGGTAGAAAGAAGGGGGATGAGCAAATCAATAATCAGTACTGTGGCAGAAAGTGACTGCTTGATGACATCCAGGAGTAGCACTTACCTGCCCGAAGAAGGATCATGCCGTGAGGTCTGCCTGCGTCGCTGGATCGTTGGATGGGCAATATGCACTGTTTCTCATTTTTTGAAAGCCTCAGTCTGTTTATATAGAGGCTCCTCTAGTCATTCGCCACATTTTTCAATTGTGTTAATTTCTGGGTCTATCTTGTCTTAAGCACTTAGAAGTGGGGTTTGGCTGGAGGAATGTATATTATCTTAAATTTTTTGTCATAAAATAACATGAATGTAATCGTTAAAATACAACTATATTGGGAAAATTAACTGTATATAACGGGCATAATTCTGTGTTTAATCATGTACTGTATAATCATGAGTGTAATCATTAGAAATATAAATGTATATAACGTGAATAATAACTGTACATAGCGGGCAAAATACTGTGTATACATGTAATCATGTACTGTATAATCATGACATTTTTTGGGATTGCTTGATAAAAATCTTTCAGGATTTACTGTGAGGTCAAATCCTGACCTGGTCGAGTGCAGGAGGTGATAGAGTTACGAGTCACTTGCAGAGGTATAAAAGTAATTTTGATTTGGGACTCCGCTGATCCAAGGCCTGGTAGGAAGAAGGAGGATGAGCAACTCAATAATCAGTAATGTGGCAGTAAGTTACTGCTTGATGACATCCAGGAGTAGCACTTATGTGCCCGAAGAACGATCACGCCCTAAGGTCTGCCAGCGTCGCTGGATCGTTTGATGGGCAATATGCACTGTTTCTCATTTTTTGAAAGCCTCAGTCTGTTTATATAGAGGCTCCTCTAGTCATTCACAACATTTTTAAATTGTGTTCATTTCTGGGTCTATCTTGTCTTAGGCACTTAGAAGTCGGGTTTGGCTTGAGGGATGTATATTATCTTAATTTTTTTTTTGTGATAATATAACATGAATGTAATTGTCAAAAATATAACTGTATATAATGGGCATAATAACTTTATATAACGGGCATAACACTGTGTATAATCATGTACTGTATTATCATGACATTTTTGGGGATTGCTTGGTAAAAATCTTTCAGGATTTACTGTGAGGTCAAATCCTGACCTGGTCGAGTGCTGGAGATGCTAGAGTCGCGAGTCACTTGCAGAGGTGTAAAAGAGATTTTGATTTGGGACTCCGCGGATCCAAGGCCTGGTAGGAAGAAGGGGGATGAGCAAATCAATAATCAGTACTGTGGCAAAAAGTGACTGCTTGATGACATCCAGGAGTAGCACTTACCTGCCCAAAGAAGGATCATGCCGTGAGGTCTGCCTGCGTCGCTGAATCGTTGGATGGGCAATATGCACTGTTTCTCATTTTTTTGAAAGCCTCAGTCTGTTTATATAGAGGCTCCTCTAGTCATTAACCACATTTTTCAATTGTGTTCATTTTTGGGTCTATCTTGTCTTAGGCACTTAGAAGTGGTGTTTGGCTGGAGGGATGTATATTATCTTAATTTTTTTGTCATAAAATAACATGAATGTAATCGTTAAAAATATAACTGTATATCAGGAATAGTAACTGTATATAACGGGCATAATACTGTGTATAATCATGTACTGTATAATTATGAGTGTAATCATTAGAAATATAACTGTATATAACGGGAATAATAACTGTACATAGCGGGCATAATACTGTGTATACATGTAATCATGTACTGTATAATCATGACATTTTTGGGGATTGCTTGATAAAAATCTTTCTGGATTTACTGTGAGGTCAAATCCTGACCTGGTCGAGTGCTGGAGGTGATAGAGTTAAGAGTCACTTGCAGAGGTGTAAAAGTAATTTTGATTTGGGACTCCGCGGATCCAAGGCCTGGTAGGAAGAAGGGGGATGAGCAAATCAATAATCAGTACTGTGGCAGTAAGTTACTGCTTGATGACATCCAGGAGTAGCACTTATGTGCCCGAAGAACGATCACGCCCTAAGGTCTGCCAGCGTCGCTGGATCGTTTGATGGGCAATATGCACTGTTTCTCATTTTTTGAAAGCCTCAGTCTGTTTATATAGAGGCTCCTCTAGTCATTAACAACATTTTTAAATTGTGTTCATTTCTGGGTCTATCTTGTCTTAGGCACTTAGAAGTCGGGTTTGGCTTGAGGGATGTATATTATCTTAATTTTTTTTTTGTGATAATATAACATGAATGTAATTGTCAAAAATATAACTGTATATAATGGGCATAATAACTGTATATAACGGGCATAACACTGTGTATAATCATGTACTGTATTATCATGACATTTTTGGGGATTGCTTGGTAAAAATCTTTCAGGATTTACTGTGAGGTCAAATCCTGACCTGGTCGAGTGCTGGAGATGCTAGAGTCGCGAGTCACTTGCAGAGGTGTAAAAGAGATTTTGATTTGGGACTCCGCGGATCCAAGGCCTGGTAGGAAGAAGGGGGATGAGCAAATCAATAATCAGTACTGTGGCAAAAAGTGACTGCTTGATGACATCCAGGAGTAGCACTTACCTGCCCGAAGAAGGATCATGCCGTAAGGTCTGCCTGCGTCGCTGAATCGTTGGATGGGCAATATGCACTGTTTCTCATTTTTTGAAAGCCTCAGTCTGTTTATATAGAGGCTCCTCTAG
Source organism: Crinia signifera (assembly GCF_055691185.1). Taxonomy (NCBI): domain Eukaryota; kingdom Metazoa; phylum Chordata; class Amphibia; order Anura; family Myobatrachidae; genus Crinia; species Crinia signifera. The sequence goes on along the minus strand of NW_028142247.1, from coordinate 85,502 downwards.
TCATTCGCCACATTTTTCAATTGTGTTCATTTCTGGGTCTATCTTGTCTTAGGCACTTAGAAGTGGGGTTTGGCTGGAGGGATGTATATTATCTTAATTTTTATGTCATAAAATAACATGAATGTAATCGTTGAAAATATAACTGTATATCGGGAAAATTAACTGTATATAACGGGCATAATTCTGTGTATAATCATGTACTGTATAATCATGAGTGTAATCATTAGAAATATAACTGTATATAATGGGAATAATAACTGTACATAGCGGGCATAATACTGTGTATACATGTAATCATGTACTGTATAATCATGACATTTTTTGGGATTGCTTGATAAAAATCTTTCAGGATTTACTGTGAGGTCAAATCCTGACCTGGTCGAGTGCAGGAGGTGATAGAGTTACGAGTCACTTGCAGAGGTATAAAAGTAATTTTGATTTGGGACTCCGCGGATCCAAGGCCTGGTAGGAAGAAGGGGGATGAGCAAATCAATAATCAGTACTGTGGCAGTAAGTTACTGCTTGATGACATCCAGGAGTAGCACTTATGTGCCCGAAGAACGATCACGCCCTAAGGTCTGCCAGCGTCGCTGGATCGTTTGATGGGCAATATGCACTGTTTCTCATTTTTTGAAAGCCTCAGTCTGTTTATATAGAGGCTCCTCTAGTCATTAACAACATTTTTAAATTGTGTTCATTTCTGGGTCTATCTTGTCTTAGGCACTTAGAAGTCGGGTTTGGCTTGAGGGATGTATATTATCTTAATTTTTTTTTTGTGATAATATAACATGAATGTAATTGTCAAAAATATAACTGTATATAATGGGCATAATAACTGTATATAACGGGCATAACACTGTGTATAATCATGTACTGTATTATCATGACATTTTTGGGGATTGCTTGGTAAAAATCTTTCAGGATTTACTGTGAGGTCAAATCCTGACCTGGTCGAGTGCTGGAGATGCTAGAGTCGCGAGTCACTTGCAGAGGTGTAAAAGAGATTTTGATTTGGGACTCCGCGGATCCAAGGCCTGGTAGGAAGAAGGGGGATGAGCAAATCAATAATCAGTACTGTGGCAAAAAGTGACTGCTTGATGACATCCAGGAGTAGCACTTACCTGCCCGAAGAAGGATCATGCCGTAAGGTCTGCCTGCGTCGCTGAATCGTTGGATGGGCAATATGCACTGTTTCTCATTTTTTGAAAGCCTCAGTCTGTTTATATAGAGGCTCCTCTAGTCATTAACCACATTTTTCAATTGTGTTCATTTCTGGGTCTATCTTGTCTTAGGCACTTAGAAGTGGGGTTTGGCTGGAGGGATGTATATTATCTTAATTTTTATGTCATAAAATAACATGAATGTAATCGTTGAAAATATAACTGTATATCGGGAAAATTAACTGTATATAACGGGCATAATTCTGTGTATAATCATGTACTGTATAATCATGAGTGTAATCATTAGAAATATAACTGTATATAATGGGAATAATAACTGTACATAGCGGGCATAATACTGTGTATACATGTAATCATGTACTGTATAATCATGACATTTTTTGGGATTGCTTGATAAAAATCTTTCAGGATTTACTGTGAGGTCAAATCCTGACCTGGTCGAGTGCAGGAGGTGATAGAGTTACGAGTCACTTGCAGAGGTATAAAAGTAATTTTGATTTGGGACTCGGCTGATCCAAGGCCTGGTAGGAAGAAGGAGGATGAGCAACTCAATAATCAGTACTGTGGCAGTAAGTTACTGCTTGATGACATCCAGGAGTAGCACTTATGTGCCCGAAGAAGGGTCACGCCGTAAGGTCTGCCAGCGTCGCTGGATCGTTTGATGGGCAATATGCAGTGTTTCTCATTTTTTGACAGCCTCAGTCTGTTTATATAGAGGCTCCTCTAGTCGTTAACCACATTTTTCAATTGTGTTCATTTCTGGGTCTATCTTGTCTTAGGCACTTAGAGGTGGGGTTTGGCTGGAGGGATGTATATTATCTTAATTTTTTTTGTGATAAAATAACATGAATGTAATTGTCAAAAATATAACTGTATATAATGGGCATAATAACTGTATATAACGGGCATAACACTGTGTATAATCATGTACTGTATTATCATGACATTTTTGGGGATTGCTTGGTAAAAATCTTTCAGGATTTACTGTGAGGTCAAATCCTGACCTGGTCGAGTGCTGGAGATGCTAGAGTCGCGAGTCACTTGCAGAGGTGTAAAAGAGATTTTGATTTGGGACTCCGCGGATCCAAGGCCTGGTAGGAAGAAGGGGGATGAGCAAATCAATAATCAGTACTGTGGCAAAAAGTGACTGCTTGATGACATCCAGGAGTAGCACTTACCTGCCCGAAGAAGGATCATGCCGTGAGGTCTGCCTGCGTCGCTGAATCGTTGGATGGGCAATATGCACTGTTTCTCATTTTTTGAAAGCCTCAGTCTGTTTATATAGAGGCTCCTCTAGTCATTAACCACATTTTTCAATTGTGTTCATTTCTGGGTCTATCTTGTCTTAGGCACTTAGAAGTGGGGTTTGGCTGGAGGGATGTATATTATCTTAATTTTTATGTCATAAAATAACATGAATGTAATCGTTGAAAATATAACTGTATATCGGGAAAATTAACTGTATATAACGGGCATAATTCTGTGTATAATCATGTACTGTATAATCATGAGTGTAATCATTAGAAATATAACTGTATATAATGGGAATAATAACTGTACATAGCGGGCATAATACTGTGTATACATGTAATCATGTACTGTATAATCATGACATTTTTTGGGATTGCTTGATAAAAATCTTTCAGGATTTACTGTGAGGTCAAATCCTGACCTGGTCGAGTGCAGGAGGTGATAGAGTTACGAGTCACTTGCAGAGGTATAAAAGTAATTTTGATTTGGGACTCGGCTGATCCAAGGCCTGGTAGGAAGAAGGAGGATGAGCAACTCAATAATCAGTACTGTGGCAGTATGTTACTGCTTGATGACATCCAGGAGTAGCACTTATGTGCCCGAAGAAGGGTCACGCCGTAAGGTCTGCCAGCGTCGCTGGATCGTTTGATGGGCAATATGCAGTGTTTCTCATTTTTTGACAGCCTCAGTCTGTTTATATAGAGGCTCCTCTAGTCGTTAACCACATTTTTCAATTGTGTTCATTTCTGGGTCTATCTTGTCTTAGGCACTTAGAGGTGGGGTTTGGCTGGAGGGATGTATATTATCTTAATTTTTTTTGTGATAAAATAACATGAATGTAATCGTTAAAAATATAACAGTATATAATGGGCATAATAACTGTATATAATGGGCATAACACTTTGTATAATCATGTACTGTATTATCATGACTTTTTTGGGGATTGCTTTGTAAAAATCTTTCAGGATTTACTGTGAGGTCAAATCCTGACCTGGTCGAGTGCTGGAGATGCTAGAGTCGCGAGTCACTTGCAGAGGTGTAAACGAGATTTTGATTTGGGACTCCACGGATCCAAGGCCTGGTAGAAAGAAGGGGGATGAGCAAATCAATAATCAGTACTGTGGCAGAAAGTGACTGCTTGATGACATCCAGGAGTAGCACTTACCTGCCCGAAGAAGGATCATGCCGTGAGGTCTGCCTGCGTCGCTGGATCGTTGGATGGGCAATATGCACTGTTTCTCATTTTTTGAAAGCCTCAGTCTGTTTATATAGAGGCTCCTCTAGTCATTTGCCACATTTTTCAATTGTGTTAATTTCTGGGTCTATCTTGTCTTAAGCACTTAGAAGTGGGGTTTGGCTGGAGGAATGTATATTATCTTAATTTTTTTGTCATAAAATAACATTAATGTAATCGTTAAAATATAACTATATTGGGAAAATTAACTGTATATAACGGGCATAATTCTGTGTTTAATCATGTACTGTATAATCATGAGTGTAATCATTAGAAATATAAATGTATATAACGTGAATAATAACTGTACATAGCGGGCATAATACTGTGTATACATGTAATCATGTACTGTATAATCATGACATTTTTTGGGATTGCTTGATAAAAATCTTTCAGGATTTACTGTGAGGTCAAATCCTGACCTGGTCGAGTGCAGGAGGTGATAGAGTTACGAGTCACTTGCAGAGGTATAAAAGTAATTTTGATTTGGGACTCCGCTGATCCAAGGCCTGGTAGGAAGAAGGAGGATGAGCAACTCAATAATCAGTACTGTGGCAGTAAGTTACTGCTTGATGACATCCAGGAGTAGCACTTATGTGCCCAAAGAAGGATCACGCCGTAAGGTCTGCCAGCGTCGCTGGATCGTTGGATGGGCAATATGCACTGTTTCTCATTTTTTGAAAGCCTCAGTCTGTTTATATAGAGGCTCCTGTAGTCATTAACCAGATTTTTAAAGTGTGTCCATTTCTGGGTCTATCTTGTTTTAGGCACTTAGAAGTGGGGTTTGGCTGGAGGGATGTATATTATCGTAATTTTTTTTTTTTGTCATAAAATAACATGAATGTAATCGTTAAAAATATAACTGTATATAATGGGCATAATAACTGTATATAATGGGCATAGCACTGTGTATAATCATGTATTGTATTATCATGACATTTTTGGGGATTGCTTGGTAAAAATCTTTCAGGATTTACTGTGAGGTCAAATCCTGACCTGGTCGAGTGCTGGAGATGCTAGAGTCGCGAGTCACTTGCAGAGGTGTAAAAGAGATTTTGATTTGGGACTCCGCGGATCCAAGGCCTGGTAGGAAGAAGGGGGATGAGCAAATCAATAATCAGTACTGTGGCAGTAAGTTACTGCTTGATGACATCCAGGAGTAGCACTTATGTGCCCGAAGAACGATCACGCCCTAAGGTCTGCCAGCGTCGCTGGATCGTTTGATGGGCAATATGCACTGTTTCTCATTTTTTGAAAGCCTCAGTCTGTTTATATAGAGGCTCCTCTAGTCATTAACCACATTTTTCAATTGTGTTCATTTTTGGGTCTATCTTGTCTTAGGCACTTAGAAGTGGTGTTTGGCTGGAGGGATGTATATTATCTTAATTTTTTTGTCATAAAATAACATGAATGTAATCGTTAAAAATATAACTGTATATCAGGAATAGTAACTGTATATAACGGGCATAATACTGTGTATAATCATGTACTGTATAATCATGAGTGTAATCATTAGAAATATAACTGTATATAACGGGAATAATAACTGTACATAGCGGGCATAATACTGTGTATACATGTAATCATGTACTGTATAATCATGACATTTTTGGGGATTGCTTGATAAAAATCTTTCTGGATTTACTGTGAGGTCAAATCCTGACCTGGTCGAGTGCTGGAGGTGATAGAGTTAAGAGTCACTTGCAGAGGTGTAAAAGTAATTTTGATTTGGGACTCCGCGGATCCAAGGCCTGGTAGGAAGAAGAGGGATGAGCAAATCAATAATCAGTACTGTGGCAGTAAGTTACTGCTTGATGACATCCAGGAGTAGCACTTATGTGCCCGAAGAACGATCACGCCCTAAGGTCTGCCAGCGTCGCTGGATCGTTTGATGGGCAATATGCAGTGTTTCTCATTTTTTGACAGCCTCAGTCTGTTTATATAGAGGCTCCTCTAGTCGTTAACCACATTTTTCAATTGTGTTCATTTCTGGGTCTATCTTGTCTTAGGCACTTAGAGGTGGGGTTTGGCTGGAGGGATGTATATTATCTTAATTTTTTTTTGTGATAAAATAACATGAATGTAATCGTTAAAAATATAACAGTATATAATGGGCATAATAACTGTATATAATGGGCATAACACTTTGTATAATCATGTACTGTATTATCATGACTTTTTTGGGGATTGCTTTGTAAAAATCTTTCAGGATTTACTGTGAGGTCAAATCCTGACCTGGTCGAGTGCAGGAGGTGATAGAGTTACGAGTCACTTGCAGAGGTATAAAAGTAATTTTGATTTGGGACTCCGCGGATCCAAGGCCTGGTAGGAAGAAGGGGGATGAGCAAATCAATAATCAGTACTGTGGCAGTAAGTTACTGCTTGATGACATCCAGGAGTAGCACTTATGTGCCCGAAGAACGATCACGCCCTAAGGTCTGCCAGCGTCGCTGGATCGTTTGATGGGCAATATGCACTGTTTCTCATTTTTTGAAAGCCTCAGTCTGTTTATATAGAGGCTCCTCTAGTCATTAACAACATTTTTAAATTGTGTTCATTTCTGGGTCTATCTTGTCTTAGGCACTTAGAAGTCGGGTTTGGCTTGAGGGATGTATATTATCTTAATTTTTTTTTTGTGATAATATAACATGAATGTAATTGTCAAAAATATAACTGTATATAATGGGCATAATAACTGTATATAACGGGCATAACACTGTGTATAATCATGTACTGTATTATCATGACATTTTTGGGGATTGCTTGGTAAAAATCTTTCAGGATTTACTGTGAGGTCAAATCCTGACCTGGTCGAGTGCTGGAGATGCTAGAGTCGCGAGTCACTTGCAGAGGTGTAAAAGAGATTTTGATTTGGGACTCCGCGGATCCAAGGCCTGGTAGGAAGAAGGGGGATGAGCAAATCAATAATCAGTACTGTGGCAAAAAGTGACTGCTTGATGACATCCAGGAGTAGCACTTACCTGCCCGAAGAAGGATCATGCCGTAAGGTCTGCCTGCGTCGCTGAATCGTTGGATGGGCAATATGCACTGTTTCTCATTTTTTGAAAGCCTCAGTCTGTTTATATAGAGGCTCCTCTAGTCATTAACCACATTTTTCAATTGTGTTCATTTCTGGGTCTATCTTGTCTTAGGCACTTAGAAGTGGGGTTTGGCTGGAGGGATGTATATTATCTTAATTTTTATGTCATAAAATAACATGAATGTAATCGTTGAAAATATAACTGTATATCGGGAAAATTAACTGTATATAACGGGCATAATTCTGTGTATAATCATGTACTGTATAATCATGAGTGTAATCATTAGAAATATAACTGTATATAATGGGAATAATAACTGTACATAGCGGGCATAATACTGTGTATACATGTAATCATGTACTGTATAATCATGACATTTTTTGGGATTGCTTGATAAAAATCTTTCAGGATTTACTGTGAGGTCAAATCCTGACCTGGTCGAGTGCAGGAGGTGATAGAGTTACGAGTCACTTGCAGAGGTATAAAAGTAATTTTGATTTGGGACTCGGCTGATCCAAGGCCTGGTAGGAAGAAGGAGGATGAGCAACTCAATAATCAGTACTGTGGCAGTAAGTTACTGCTTGATGACATCCAGGAGTAGCACTTATGTGCCCGAAGAAGGGTCACGCCGTAAGGTCTGCCAGCGTCGCTGGATCGTTTGATGGGCAATATACAGTGTTTCTCATTTTTTGACAGCCTCAGTCTGTTTATATAGAGGCTCCTCTAGTCGTTAACCACATTTTTCAATTGTGTTCATTTCTGGGTCTATCTTGTCTTAGGCACTTAGAGGTGGGGTTTGGCTGGAGGGATGTATATTATCTTAATTTTTTTTGTGATAAAATAACATGAATGTAATTGTCAAAAATATAACTGTATATAATGGGCATAATAACTGTATATAACGGGCATAACACTGTGTATAATCATGTACTGTATTATCATGACATTTTTGGGGATTGCTTGGTAAAAATCTTTCAGGATTTACTGTGAGGTCAAATCCTGACCTGGTCGAGTGCTGGAGATGCTAGAGTCGCGAGTCACTTGCAGAGGTGTAAAAGAGATTTTGATTTGGGACTCCGCGGATCCAAGGCCTGGTAGGAAGAAGGGGGATGAGCAAATCAATAATCAGTACTGTGGCAAAAAGTGACTGCTTGATGACATCCAGGAGTAGCACTTACCTGCCCGAAGAAGGATCATGCCGTGAGGTCTGCCTGCGTCGCTGAATCGTTGGATGGGCAATATGCACTGTTTCTCATTTTTTGAAAGCCTCAGTCTGTTTATATAGAGGCTCCTCTAGTCATTAACCACATTTTTCAATTGTGTTCATTTCTGGGTCTATCTTGTCTTAGGCACTTAGAAGTGGGGTTTGGCTGGAGGGATGTATATTATCTTAATTTTTATGTCATAAAATAACATGAATGTAATCGTTGAAAATATAACTGTATATCGGGAAAATTAACTGTATATAACGGGCATAATTCTGTGTATAATCATGTACTGTATAATCATGAGTGTAATCATTAGAAATATAACTGTATATAATGGGAATAATAACTGTACATAGCGGGCATAATACTGTGTATACATGTAATCATGTACTGTATAATCATGAAATTTTTTGGGATTGCTTGATAAAAATCTTTCAGGATTTACTGTGAGGTCAAATCCTGACCTGGTCGAGTGCAGGAGGTGATAGAGTTACGAGTCACTTGCAGAGGTATAAAAGTAATTTTGATTTGGGACTCGGCTGATCCAAGGCCTGGTAGGAAGAAGGAGGATGAGCAACTCAATAATCAGTACTGTGGCAGTAAGTTACTGCTTGATGACATCCAGGAGTAGCACTTATGTGCCCGAAGAAGGGTCACGCCGTAAGGTCTGCCAGCGTCGCTGGATCGTTTGATGGGCAATATGCAGTGTTTCTCATTTTTTGACAGCCTCAGTCTGTTTATATAGAGGCTCCTCTAGTCGTTAACCACATTTTTCAATTGTGTTCATTTCTGGGTCTATCTTGTCTTAGGCACTTAGAGGTGGGGTTTGGCTGGAGGGATGTATATTATCTTAATTTTTTTTGTGATAAAATAACATGAATGTAATCGTTAAAAATATAACAGTATATAATGGGCATAATAACTGTATATAATGGGCATAACACTTTGTATAATCATGTACTGTATTATCATGACTTTTTTGGGGATTGCTTTGTAAAAATCTTTCAGGATTTACTGTGAGGTCAAATCCTGACCTGGTCGAGTGCTGGAGATGCTAGAGTCGCGAGTCACTTGCAGAGGTGTAAACGAGATTTTGATTTGGGACTCCACGGATCCAAGGCCTGGTAGAAAGAAGGGGGATGAGCAAATCAATAATCAGTACTGTGGCAGAAAGTGACTGCTTGATGACATCCAGGAGTAGCACTTACCTGCCCGAAGAAGGATCATGCCGTGAGGTCTGCCTGCGTCGCTGGATCGTTGGATGGGCAATATGCACTGTTTCTCATTTTTTGAAAGCCTCAGTCTGTTTATATAGAGGCTCCTCTAGTCATTCGCCACATTTTTCAATTGTGTTAATTTCTGGGTCTATCTTGTCTTAAGCACTTAGAAGTGGGGTTTGGCTGGAGGAATGTATATTATCTTAATTTTTTTGTCATAAAATAACATTAATGTAATCGTTAAAATATAACTATATTGGGAAAATTAACTGTATATAACGGGCATAATTCTGTGTTTAATCATGTACTGTATAATCATGAGTGTAATCATTAGAAATATAAATGTATATAACGTGAATAATAACTGTACATAGCGGGCATAATACTGTGTATACATGTAATCATGTACTGTATAATCATGACATTTTTTGGGATTGCTTGATAAAAATCTTTCAGGATTTACTGTGAGGTCAAATCCTGACCTGGTCGAGTGCAGGAGGTGATAGAGTTACGAGTCACTTGCAGAGGTATAAAAGTAATTTTGATTTGGGACTCCGCTGATCCAAGGCCTGGTAGGAAGAAGGAGGATGAGCAACTCAATAATCAGTAATGTGGCAGTAAGTTACTGCTTGATGACATCCAGGAGTAGCACTTATGTGCCCGAAGAACGATCACGCCCTAAGGTCTGCCAGCGTCGCTGGATCGTTTGATGGGCAATATGCACTGTTTCTCATTTTTTGAAAGCCTCAGTCTGTTTATATAGAGGCTCCTCTAGTCATTCACAACATTTTTAAATTGTGTTCATTTCTGGGTCTATCTTGTCTTAGGCACTTAGAAGTCGGGTTTGGCTTGAGGGATGTATATTATCTTAATTTTTTTTTTGTGATAATATAACATGAATGTAATTGTCAAAAATATAACTGTATATAATGGGCATAATAACTTTATATAACGGGCATAACACTGTGTATAATCATGTACTGTATTATCATGACATTTTTGGGGATTGCTTGGTAAAAATCTTTCAGGATTTACTGTGAGGTCAAATCCTGACCTGGTCGAGTGCTGGAGATGCTAGAGTCGCGAGTCACTTGCAGAGGTGTAAAAGAGATTTTGATTTGGGACTCCGCGGATCCAAGGCCTGGTAGGAAGAAGGGGGATGAGCAAATCAATAATCAGTACTGTGGCAAAAAGTGACTGCTTGATGACATCCAGGAGTAGCACTTACCTGCCCAAAGAAGGATCATGCCGTGAGGTCTGCCTGCGTCGCTGAATCGTTGGATGGGCAATATGCACTGTTTCTCATTTTTTTGAAAGCCTCAGTCTGTTTATATAGAGGCTCCTCTAGTCATTAACCACATTTTTCAATTGTGTTCATTTTTGGGTCTATCTTGTCTTAGGCACTTAGAAGTGGTGTTTGGCTGGAGGGATGTATATTATCTTAATTTTTTTGTCATAAAATAACATGAATGTAATCGTTAAAAATATAACTGTATATCAGGAATAGTAACTGTATATAACGGGCATAATACTGTGTATAATCATGTACTGTATAATCATGAGTGTAATCATTAGAAATATAACTGTATATAACGGGAATAATAACTGTACATAGCGGGCATAATACTGTGTATACATGTAATCATGTACTGTATAATCATGACATTTTTGGGGATTGCTTGATAAAAATCTTTCTGGATTTACTGTGAGGTCAAATCCTGACCTGGTCGAGTGCTGGAGGTGATAGAGTTAAGAGTCACTTGCAGAGGTGTAAAAGTAATTTTGATTTGGGACTCCGCGGATCCAAGGCCTGGTAGGAAGAAGGGGGATGAGCAAATCAATAATCAGTACTGTGGCAGTAAGTTACTGCTTGATGACATCCAGGAGTAGCACTTATGTGCCCGAAGAACGATCACGCCCTAAGGTCTGCCAGCGTCGCTGGATCGTTTGATGGGCAATATGCACTGTTTCTCATTTTTTGAAAGCCTCAGTCTGTTTATATAGAGGCTCCTCTAGTCATTAACAACATTTTTAAATTGTGTTCATTTCTGGGTCTATCTTGTCTTATGCACTTAGAAGTCGGGTTTGGCTTGAGGGATGTATATTATCTTAATTTTTTTTTTGTGATAATATAACATGAATGTAATTGTCAAAAATATAACTGTATATAATGGGCATAATAACTGTATATAACGGGCATAACACTGTGTATAATCATGTACTGTATTATCATGACATTTTTGGGGATTGCTTGGTAAAAATCTTTCAGGATTTACTGTGAGGTCAAATCCTGACCTGGTCGAGTGCTGGAGATGCTAGAGTCGCGAGTCACTTGCAGAGGTGTAAAAGAGATTTTGATTTGGGACTCCGCGGATCCAAGGCCTGGTAGGAAGAAGGGGGATGAGCAAATCAATAATCAGTACTGTGGCAAAAAGTGACTGCTTGATGACATCCAGGAGTAGCACTTACCTGCCCGAAGAAGGATCATGCCGTAAGGTCTGCCTGCGTCGCTGAATCGTTGGATGGGCAATATGCACTGTTTCTCATTTTTTGAAAGCCTCAGTCTGTTTATATAGAGGCTCCTCTAGTCATTAACCACATTTTTCAATTGTGTTCATTTCTGGGTCTATCTTGTCTTAGGCACTTAGAAGTGGGGTTTGGCTGGAGGGATGTATATTATCTTAATTTTTATGTCATAAAATAACATGAATGTAATCGTTGAAAATATAACTGTATATCGGGAAAATTAACTGTATATAACGGGCATAATTCTGTGTATAATCATGTACTGTATAATCATGAGTGTAATCATTAGAAATATAACTGTATATAATGGGAATAATAACTGTACATAGCGGGCATAATACTGTGTATACATGTAATCATGTACTGTATAATCATGACATTTTTTGGGATTGCTTGATAAAAATCTTTCAGGATTTACTGTGAGGTCAAATCCTGACCTGGTCGAGTGCAGGAGGTGATAGAGTTACGAGTCACTTGCAGAGGTATAAAAGTAATTTTGATTTGGGACTCGGCTGATCCAAGGCCTGGTAGGAAGAAGGAGGATGAGCAACTCAATAATCAGTACTGTGGCAGTAAGTTACTGCTTGATGACATCCAGGAGTAGCACTTATGTGCCCGAAGAAGGGTCACGCCGTAAGGTCTGCCAGCGTCGCTGGATCGTTTGATGGGCAATATGCAGTGTTTCTCATTTTTTGACAGCCTCAGTCTGTTTATATAGAGGCTCCTCTAGTCGTTAACCACATTTTTCAACTGTGTTCATTTCTGGGTCTATCTTGTCTTAGGCACTTAGAGGTGGGGTTTGGCTGGAGGGATGTATATTATCTTAATTTTTTTTGTGATAAAATAACATGAATGTAATCGTTAAAAATATAACAGTATATAATGGGCATAATAACTGTATATAATGGGCATAACACTTTGTATAATCATGTACTGTATTATCATGACTTTTTTGGGGATTGCTTTGTAAAAATCTTTCAGGATTTACTGTGAGGTCAAATCCTGACCTGGTCGAGTGCTGGAGATGCTAGAGTCGCGAGTCACTTGCAGAGGTGTAAACGAGATTTTGATTTGGGACTCCACGGATCCAAGGCCTGGTAGAAAGAAGGGGGATGAGCAAATCAATAATCAGTACTGTGGCAGAAAGTGACTGCTTGATGACATCCAGGAGTAGCACTTACCTGCCCGAAGAAGGATCATGCCGTGAGGTCTGCCTGCGTCGCTGGATCGTTGGATGGGCAATATGCACTGTTTCTCATTTTTTGAAAGCCTCAGTCTGTTTATATAGAGGCTCCTCTAGTCATTCGCCACATTTTTCAATTGTGTTAATTTCTGGGTCTATCTTGTCTTAAGCACTTAGAAGTGGGGTTTGGCTGGAGGAATGTATATTATCTTAATTTTTTTGTCATAAAATAACATTAATGTAATCGTTAAAATATAACTATATTGGGAAAATTAACTGTATATAACGGGCATAATTCTGTGTTTAATCATGTACTGTATAATCATGAGTGTAATCATTAGAAATATAAATGTATATAACGTGAATAATAACTGTACATAGCGGGCATAATACTGTGTATACATGTAATCATGTACTGTATAATCATGACATTTTTTGGGATTGCTTGATAAAAATCTTTCAGGATTTACTGTGAGGTCAAATCCTGACCTGGTCGAGTGCAGGAGGTGATAGAGTTACGAGTCACTTGCAGAGGTATAAAAGTAATTTTGATTTGGGACTCCGCTGATCCAAGGCCTGGTAGGAAGAAGGAGGATGAGCAACTCAATAATCAGTACTGTGGCAGTAAGTTACTGCTTGATGACATCCAGGAGTAGCACTTATGTGCCCAAAGAAGGATCACGCCGTAAGGTCTGCCAGCGTCGCTGGATCGTTAGATGGGCAATATGCACTGTTTCTCATTTTTTGAAAGCCTCAGTCTGTTTATATAGAGGCTCCTGTAGTCATTAACCAGATTTTTAAAGTGTGTCCATTTCTGGGTCTATCTTGTTTTAGGCACTTAGAAGTGGGGTTTGGCTGGAGGGATGTATATTATCGTAATTTTTTTTTTTTGTCATAAAATAACATGAATGTAATCGTTAAAAATATAACTGTATATAATGGGCATAATAACTGTATATAATGGGCATAGCACTGTGTATAATCATGTATTGTATTATCATGACATTTTTGGGGATTGCTTGGTAAAAATCTTTCAGGATTTACTGTGAGGTCAAATCCTGACCTGGTCGAGTGCTGGAGATGCTAGAGTCGCGAGTCACTTGCAGAGGTGTAAAAGAGATTTTGATTTGGGACTCCGCGGATCCAAGGCCTGGTAGGAAGAAGGGGGATCAGCAAATCAATAATCAGTACTGTGGCAGTAAGTTACTGCTTGATGACATCCAGGAGTAGCACTTATGTGCCCGAAGAACGATCACGCCCTAAGGTCTGCCAGCGTCGCTGGATCGTTTGATGGGCAATATGCACTGTTTCTCATTTTTTGAAAGCCTCAGTCTGTTTATATAGAGGCTCCTCTAGTCATTAACCACATTTTTCAATTGTGTTCATTTTTGGGTCTATCTTGTCTTAGGCACTTAGAAGTGGTGTTTGGCTGGAGGGATGTATATTATCTTAATTTTTTTGTCATAAAATAACATGAATGTAATCGTTAAAAATATAACTGTATATCAGGAATAGTAACTGTATATAACGGGCATAATACTGTGTATAATCATGTACTGTATAATCATGAGTGTAATCATTAGAAATATAACTGTATATAACGGGAATAATAACTGTACATAGCGGGCATAATACTGTGTATACATGTAATCATGTACTGTATAATCATGACATTTTTGGGGATTGCTTGATAAAAATCTTTCTGGATTTACTGTGAGGTCAAATCCTGACCTGGTCGAGTGCTGGAGGTGATAGAGTTAAGAGTCACTTGCAGAGGTGTAAAAGTAATTTTGATTTGGGACTCCGCGGATCCAAGGCCTGGTAGGAAGAAGGGGGATGAGCAAATCAATAATCAGTACTGTGGCAGTAAGTTACTGCTTGATGACATCCAGGAGTAGCACTTATGTGCCCGAAGAACGATCACGCCCTAAGGTCTGCCAGCGTCGCTGGATCGTTTGATGGGCAATATGCAGTGTTTCTCATTTTTTGACAGCCTCAGTCTGTTTATATAGAGGCTCCTCTAGTCGTTAACCACATTTTTCAATTGTGTTCATTTCTGGGTCTATCTTGTCTTAGGCACTTAGAGGTGGGGTTTGGCTGGAGGGATGTATATTATCTTAATTTTTTTTTGTGATAAAATAACATGAATGTAATCGTTAAAAATATAACAGTATATAATGGGCATAATAACTGTATATAATGGGCATAACACTTTGTATAATCATGTACTGTATTATCATGACTTTTTTGGGGATTGCTTTGTAAAAATCTTTCAGGATTTACTGTGAGGTCAAATCCTGACCTGGTCGAGTGCTGGAGATGCTAGAGTCGCGAGTCACTTGCAGAGGTGTAAACGAGATTTTGATTTGGGACTCCACGGATCCAAGGCCTGGTAGAAAGAAGGGGGATGAGCAAATCAATAATCAGTACTGTGGCAGAAAGTGACTGCTTGATGACATCCAGGAGTAGCACTTACCTGCCCGAAGAAGGATCATGCCGTGAGGTCTGCCTGCGTCGCTGGATCGTTGGATGGGCAATATGCACTGTTTCTCATTTTTTGAAAGCCTCAGTCTGTTTATATAGAGGCTCCTCTAGTCATTCGCCACATTTTTCAATTGTGTTAATTTCTGGGTCTATCTTGTCTTAAGCACTTAGAAGTGGGGTTTGGCTGGAGGAATGTATATTATCTTAAATTTTTTGTCATAAAATAACATGAATGTAATCGTTAAAATATAACTATATTGGGAAAATTAACTGTATATAACGGGCATAATTCTGTGTTTAATCATGTACTGTATAATCATGAGTGTAATCATTAGAAATATAAATGTATATAACGTGAATAATAACTGTACATAGCGGGCAAAATACTGTGTATACATGTAATCATGTACTGTATAATCATGACATTTTTTGGGATTGCTTGATAAAAATCTTTCAGGATTTACTGTGAGGTCAAATCCTGACCTGGTCGAGTGCAGGAGGTGATAGAGTTACGAGTCACTTGCAGAGGTATAAAAGTAATTTTGATTTGGGACTCCGCTGATCCAAGGCCTGGTAGGAAGAAGGAGGATGAGCAACTCAATAATCAGTAATGTGGCAGTAAGTTACTGCTTGATGACATCCAGGAGTAGCACTTATGTGCCCGAAGAACGATCACGCCCTAAGGTCTGCCAGCGTCGCTGGATCGTTTGATGGGCAATATGCACTGTTTCTCATTTTTTGAAAGCCTCAGTCTGTTTATATAGAGGCTCCTCTAGTCATTCACAACATTTTTAAATTGTGTTCATTTCTGGGTCTATCTTGTCTTAGGCACTTAGAAGTCGGGTTTGGCTTGAGGGATGTATATTATCTTAATTTTTTTTTTGTGATAATATAACATGAATGTAATTGTCAAAAATATAACTGTATATAATGGGCATAATAACTTTATATAACGGGCATAACACTGTGTATAATCATGTACTGTATTATCATGACATTTTTGGGGATTGCTTGGTAAAAATCTTTCAGGATTTACTGTGAGGTCAAATCCTGACCTGGTCGAGTGCTGGAGATGCTAGAGTCGCGAGTCACTTGCAGAGGTGTAAAAGAGATTTTGATTTGGGACTCCGCGGATCCAAGGCCTGGTAGGAAGAAGGGGGATGAGCAAATCAATAATCAGTACTGTGGCAAAAAGTGACTGCTTGATGACATCCAGGAGTAGCACTTACCTGCCCAAAGAAGGATCATGCCGTGAGGTCTGCCTGCGTCGCTGAATCGTTGGATGGGCAATATGCACTGTTTCTCATTTTTTTGAAAGCCTCAGTCTGTTTATATAGAGGGTCCTCTAGTCATTAACCACATTTTTCAATTGTGTTCATTTTTGGGTCTATCTTGTCTTAGGCACTTAGAAGTGGTGTTTGGCTGGAGGGATGTATATTATCTTAATTTTTTTGTCATAAAATAACATGAATGTAATCGTTAAAAATATAACTGTATATCAGGAATAGTAACTGTATATAACGGGCATAATACTGTGTATAATCATGTACTGTATAATCATGAGTGTAATCATTAGAAATATAACTGTATATAACGGGAATAATAACTGTACATAGCGGGCATAATACTGTGTATACATGTAATCATGTACTGTATAATCATGACATTTTTGGGGATTGCTTGATAAAAATCTTTCTGGATTTACTGTGAGGTCAAATCCTGACCTGGTCGAGTGCTGGAGGTGATAGAGTTAAGAGTCACTTGCAGAGGTGTAAAAGTAATTTTGATTTGGGACTCCGCGGATCCAAGGCCTGGTAGGAAGAAGGGGGATGAGCAAATCAATAATCAGTACTGTGGCAGTAAGTTACTGCTTGATGACATCCAGGAGTAGCACTTATGTGCCCGAAGAACGATCACGCCCTAAGGTCTGCCAGCGTCGCTGGATCGTTTGATGGGCAATATGCACTGTTTCTCATTTTTTGAAAGCCTCAGTCTGTTTATATAGAGGCTCCTCTAGTCATTAACAACATTTTTAAATTGTGTTCATTTCTGGGTCTATCTTGTCTTAGGCACTTAGAAGTCGGGTTTGGCTTGAGGGATGTATATTATCTTAATTTTTTTTTGTGATAATATAACATGAATGTAATTGTCAAAAATATAACTGTATATAATGGGCATAATAACTGTATATAACGGGCATAACACTGTGTATAATCATGTACTGTATTATCATGACATTTTTGGGGATTGCTTGGTAAAAATCTTTCAGGATTTACTGTGAGGTCAAATCCTGACCTGGTCGAGTGCTGGAGATGCTAGAGTCGCGAGTCACTTGCAGAGGTGTAAAAGAGATTTTGATTTGGGACTCCGCGGATCCAAGGCCTGGTAGGAAGAAGGGGGATGAGCAAATCAATAATCAGTACTGTGGCAAAAAGTGACTGCTTGATGACATCCAGGAGTAGCACTTACCTGCCCGAAGAAGGATCATGCCGTAAGGTCTGCCTGCGTCGCTGAATCGTTGGATGGGCAATATGCACTGTTTCTCATTTTTTGAAAGCCTCAGTCTGTTTATATAGAGGCTCCTCTAGTCATTAACCACATTTTTCAATTGTGTTCATTTCTGGGTCTATCTTGTCTTAGGCACTTAGAAGTGGGGTTTGGCTGGAGGGATGTATATTATCTTAATTTTTATGTCATAAAATAACATGAATGTAATCGTTGAAAATATAACTGTATATCGGGAAAATTAACTGTATATAACGGGCATAATTCTGTGTATAATCATGTACTGTATAATCATGAGTGTAATCATTAGAAATATAACTGTATATAATGGGAATAATAACTGTACATAGCGGGCATAATACTGTGTATACATGTAATCATGTACTGTATAATCATGACATTTTTTGGGATTGCTTGATAAAAATCTTTCAGGATTTACTGTGAGGTCAAATCCTGACCTGGTCGAGTGCAGGAGGTGATAGAGTTACGAGTCACTTGCAGAGGTATAAAAGTAATTTTGATTTGGGACTCCGCGGATCCAAGGCCTGGTAGGAAGAAGGGGGATGAGCAAATCAATAATCAGTACTGTGGCAGTAAGTTACTGCTTGATGACATCCAGGAGTAGCACTTATGTGCCCGAAGAACGATCACGCCCTAAGGTCTGCCAGCGTCGCTGGATCGTTTGATGGGCAATATGCACTGTTTCTCATTTTTTGAAAGCCTCAGTCTGTTTATATAGAGGCTCCTCTAGTCATTAACAACATTTTTAAATTGTGTTCATTTCTGGGTCTATCTTGTCTTAGGCACTTAGAAGTCGGGTTTGGCTTGAGGGATGTATATTATCTTAATTTTTTTTTGTGATAATATAACATGAATGTAATTGTCAAAAATATAACTGTATATAATGGGCATAATAACTGTATATAACGGGCATAACACTGTGTATAATCATGTACTGTATTATCATGACATTTTTGGGGATTGCTTGGTAAAAATCTTTCAGGATTTACTGTGAGGTCAAATCCTGACCTGGTCGAGTGCTGGAGATGCTAGAGTCGCGAGTCACTTGCAGAGGTGTAAAAGAGATTTTGATTTGGGACTCCGCGGATCCAAGGCCTGGTAGGAAGAAGGGGGATGAGCAAATCAATAATCAGTACTGTGGCAAAAAGTGACTGCTTGATGACATCCAGGAGTAGCACTTACCTGCCCGAAGAAGGATCATGCCGTAAGGTCTGCCTGCGTCGCTGAATCGTTGGATGGGCAATATGCACTGTTTCTCATTTTTTGAAAGCCTCAGTCTGTTTATATAGAGGCTCCTCTAGTCATTAACCACATTTTTCAATTGTGTTCATTTCTGGGTCTATCTTGTCTTAGGCACTTAGAAGTGGGGTTTGGCTGGAGGGATGTATATTATCTTAATTTTTATGTCATAAAATAACATGAATGTAATAGTTGAAAATATAACTGTATATCGGGAAAATTAACTGTATATAACGGGCATAATTCTGTGTATAATCATGTACTGTATAATCATGAGTGTAATCATTAGAAATATAACTGTATATAATGGGAATAATAACTGTACATAGCGGGCATAATACTGTGTATACATGTAATCATGTACTGTATAATCATGACATTTTTTGGGATTGCTTGATAAAAATCTTTCAGGATTTACTGTGAGGTCAAATCCTGACCTGGTCGAGTGCAGGAGGTGATAGAGTTACGAGTCACTTGCAGAGGTATAAAAGTAATTTTGATTTGGGACTCGGCTGATCCAAGGCCTGGTAGGAAGAAGGAGGATGAGCAACTCAATAATCAGTACTGTGGCAGTAAGTTACTGCTTGATGACATCCAGGAGTAGCACTTATGTGCCCGAAGAAGGGTCACGCCGTAAGGTCTGCCAGCGTCGCTGGATCGTTTGATGGGCAATATGCAGTGTTTCTCATTTTTTGACAGCCTCAGTCTGTTTATATAGAGGCTCCTCTAGTCGTTAACCACATTTTTCAATTGTGTTCATTTCTGGGTCTATCTTGTCTTATGCACTTAGAGGTGGGGTTTGGCTGGAGGGATGTATATTATCTTAATTTTTTTTGTGATAAAATAACATGAATGTAATTGTCAAAAATATAACTGTATATAATGGGCATAATAACTGTATATAACGGGCATAACACTGTGTATAATCATGTACTGTATTATCATGACATTTTTGGGGATTGCTTGGTAAAAATCTTTCAGGATTTACTGTGAGGTCAAATCCTGACCTGGTCGAGTGCTGGAGATGCTAGAGTCGCGAGTCACTTGCAAAGGTGTAAAAGAGATTTTGATTTGGGACTCCGCGGATCCAAGGCCTGGTAGGAAGAAGGGGGATGAGCAAATCAATAATCAGTACTGTGGCAAAAAGTGACTGCTTGATGACATCCAGGAGTAGCACTTACCTGCCCGAAGAAGGATCATGCCGTAAGGTCTGCCTGCGTCGCTGAATCGTTGGATGGGCAATATGCACTGTTTCTCATTTTTTGAAAGCCTCAGTCTGTTTATATAGAGGCTCCTCTAGTCATTAACCACATTTTTCAATTGTGTTCATTTCTGGGTCTATCTTGTCTTAGGCACTTAGAAGTGGGGTTTGGCTGGAGGGATGTATATTATCTTAATTTTTATGTCATAAAATAACATGAATGTAATCGTTGAAAATATAACTGTATATCGGGAAAATTAACTGTATATAACGGGCATAATTCTGTGTATAATCATGTACTGTATAATCATGAGTGTAATCATTAGAAATATAACTGTATATAATGGGAATAATAACTGTACATAGCGGGCATAATACTGTGTATACATGTAATCATGTACTGTATAATCATGACATTTTTTGGGATTGCTTGATAAAAATCTTTCAGGATTTACTGTGAGGTCAAATCCTGACCTGGTCGAGTGCAGGAGGTGATAGAGTTACGAGTCACTTGCAGAGGTATAAAAGTAATTTTGATTTGGGACTCGGCTGATCCAAGGCCTGGTAGGAAGAAGGAGGATGAGCAACTCAATAATCAGTACTGTGGCAGTAAGTTACTGCTTGATGACATCCAGGAGTAGCACTTATGTGCCCGAAGAAGGGTCACGCCGTAAGGTCTGCCAGCGTCGCTGGATCGTTTGATGGGCAATATGCAGTGTTTCTCATTTTTTGACAGCCTCAGTCTGTTTATATAGAGGCTCCTCTAGTCGTTAACCACATTTTTCAATTGTGTTCATTTCTGGGTCTATCTTGTCTTATGCACTTAGAGTTGGGGTTTGGCTGGAGGGATGTATATTATCTTAATTTTTTTTGTGATAAAATAACATGAATGTAATCGTTAAAAATATAACAGTATATAATGGGCATAATAACTGTATATAATGGGCATAACACTTTGTATAATCATGTACTGTATTATCATGACTTTTTTGGGGATTGCTTTGTAAAAATCTTTCAGGATTTACTGTGAGGTCAAATCCTGACCTGGTCGAGTGCTGGAGATGCTAGAGTCGCGAGTCACTTGCAGAGGTGTAAACGAGATTTTGATTTGGGACTCCACGGATCCAAGGCCTGGTAGAAAGAAGGGGGATGAGCAAATCAATAATCAGTACTGTGGCAGAAAGTGACTGCTTGATGACATCCAGGAGTAGCACTTACCTGCCCGAAGAAGGATCATGCCGTGAGGTCTGCCTGCGTCGCTGGATCGTTGGATGGGCAATATGCACTGTTTCTCATTTTTTGAAAGCCTCAGTCTGTTTATATAGAGGCTCCTCTAGTCATTCGCCACATTTTTCAATTGTGTTAATTTCTGGGTCTATCTTGTCTTAAGCACTTAGAAGTGGGGTTTGGCTGGAGGAATGTATATTATCTTAATTTTTTTGTCATAAAATAACATTAATGTAATCGTTAAAATATAACTATATTGGGAAAATTAACTGTATATAACGGGCATAATTCTGTGTTTAATCATGTACTGTATAATCATGAGTGTAATCATTAGAAATATAAATGTATATAACGTGAATAATAACTGTACATAGCGGGCATAATACTGTGTATACATGTAATCATGTACTGTATAATCATGACATTTTTTGGGATTGCTTGATAAAAATCTTTCAGGATTTACTGTGAGGTCAAATCCTGACCTGGTCGAGTGCAGGAGGTGATAGAGTTACGAGTCACTTGCAGAGGTATAAAAGTAATTTTGATTTGGGACTCCGCTGATCCAAGGCCTGGTAGGAAGAAGGAGGATGAGCAACTCAATAATCAGTACTGTGGCAGTAAGTTACTGCTTGATGACATCCAGGAGTAGCACTTATGTGCCCAAAGAAGGATCACGCCGTAAGGTCTGCCAGCGTCGCTGGATCGTTGGATGGGCAATATGCACTGTTTCTCATTTTTTGAAAGCCTCAGTCTGTTTATATAGAGGCTCCTGTAGTCATTAACCAGATTTTTAAAGTGTGTCCATTTCTGGGTCTATCTTGTTTTAGGTACTTAGAAGTGGGGTTTGGCTGGAGGGATGTATATTATCGTAATTTTTTTTTTTTGTCATAAAATAACATGAATGTAATCGTTAAAAATATAACTGTATATAATGGGCATAATAACTGTATATAATGGGCATAGCACTGTGTATAATCATGTATTGTATTATCATGACATTTTTGGGGATTGCTTGGTAAAAATCTTTCAGGATTTACTGTGAGGTCAAATCCTGACCTGGTCGAGTGCTGGAGATGCTAGAGTCGCGAGTCACTTGCAGAGGTGTAAAAGAGATTTTGATTTGGGACTCCGCGGATCCAAGGCCTGGTAGGAAGAAGGGGGATGAGCAAATCAATAATCAGTACTGTGGCAGTAAGTTACTGCTTGATGACATCCAGGAGTAGCACCTATGTGCCCGAAGAACGATCAAGCCCTAAGGTCTGCCAGCGTCGCTGGATCGTTTGATGGGCAATATGCACTGTTTCTCATTTTTTGAAAGCCTCAGTCTGTTTATATAGAGGCTCCTCTAGTCATTAACAACATTTTTAAATTGTGTTCATTTCTGGGTCTATCTTGTCTTAGGCACTTAGAAGTCGGGTTTGGCTTGAGGGATGTATATTATCTTAATTTTTTTTTTGTGATAATATAACATGAATGTAATTGTCAAAAATATAACTGTATATAATGGGCATAATAACTGTATATAACGGGCATAACACTGTGTATAATCATGTACTGTATTATCATGACATTTTTGGGGATTGCTTGGTAAAAATCTTTCAGGATTTACTGTGAGGTCAAATCCTGACCTGGTCGAGTGCTGGAGATGCTAGAGTCGCGAGTCACTTGCAGAGGTGTAAAAGAGATTTTGATTTGGGACTCCGCGGATCCAAGGCCTGGTAGGAAGAAGGGGGATGAGCAAATCAATAATCAGTACTGTGGCAAAAAGTGACTGCTTGATGACATCCAGGAGTAGCACTTACCTGCCCGAAGAAGGATCATGCCGTAAGGTCTGCCTGCGTCGCTGAATCGTTGGATGGGCAATATGCACTGTTTCTCATTTTTTGAAAGCCTCAGTCTGTTTATATAGAGGCTCCTCTAGTCATAAACTCACCATCGGGTATCCCCTTGATCCCACCTGCTGTTGATACCATTAATTATCTAACTTATCTATAACCTTATCTTAATAAACTTATCCTAAAATAAAGACACGACACAAGTGCTGGCGTTTCAAAAACAGAATGTCAAATTTATTTGACAAGTTAAACTAAACTAAGACTATGAATGGTGGCGGCACCAAAGAACGGTCATTATAGGAAGGAGGGGGTTAAAGATCACTAAGTCATACATACAACGCTGGATGACCACTCTCCCTGGTCGACCACCAGGCCTGGTGGTGACGGCCATCCCCCGGGCAGAAGCGTGGCCCATGACAATCGTTGTCGAGGGAGAGTGTACCCCACTACCTACACACATACAGAGTTCTTAAAGCATGACCGTTCTTTACCGCCGCCGAAGAGGAAAAGAAAAAGGGAAGGGTGGGTGGGGCTTCTTGGACAGGGGCAGATCACTCTAACAGCGTGATCCTTCCTACCCTGCTTGGACCCTCCCCCCTGTCCTGATAGGCCTTATGCCCATCCTCATCAACATAGTCATGTGACCAACAGCATGGTGTACCCTAAGAGAACCCTTAGTGGTTTATGTCCCTTCAGGCTTAATCAGCCTTCTGTGTTTCTTAAACTCACCATCGGGTATCCCCTTGATCCCACCTGCTGTTGATACCATTAATTATCTAACTTATCTATAACCTTATCTTAATAAACTTATCCTAAAATAAAGACACGACACAAGTGCTGGCGTTTCAAAAACAGAATGTCAAATTTATTTGACAAGTTAAACTAAACTAAGACTATGAATGGTGGCGGCACCAAAGAACGGTCATTATAGGAAGGAGGGGGTTAAAGATCACTAAGTCATACATACAACGCTGGATGACCACTCTCCCTGGTCGACCACCAGGCCTGGTGGTGACGGCCATCCCCCGGGCAGAAGCGTGGCCCATGACAATCGTTGTCGAGGGAGAGTGTACCCCACTACCTACACACATACAGAGTTCTTAAAGCATGACCGTTCTTTACCGCCACAGCCAGGCCCTAGGCCGCAGCCACCGCCACCACCAAGAAAAAACGCTCAGCACCGCGTCGCTAACCAGGCAAAAATATTGCCTAAAAACAAAGCCATACCTTCAGGGCTCAAATGTACACCGTCGCTCCTGTAGAGCTCAGGGCGCTGGAAACTAATGGCGTTGTGCCAAATGACACCCCCGCCATTAGCTAACAGGTATCTCGCCACCATAGAGTTCACCTTCTTGCGTGAACGCTCTATGCTGGTGCATGATCTCGCTGCCCTCCACACTATCCTGGATATCATGGAGGACCACACCAACCTGCATGACGGCAACACCTGGGCTATGATGTGGAGGTCCCGGACAATCATGGAGCGCAGCTCCAGGACAGATCCCTGTCCGAGGTCATTCCCGCCAAGGTGGAATATGATGACCTCCGGGACCCCAAAC
This sequence comes from Crinia signifera, assembly GCF_055691185.1. Taxonomy (NCBI): domain Eukaryota; kingdom Metazoa; phylum Chordata; class Amphibia; order Anura; family Myobatrachidae; genus Crinia; species Crinia signifera. The sequence continues at coordinate 60,590 of NW_028142247.1, read as the reverse complement.
TGCTTAACGGCACTGATCATTCGGGCCTGCAGTGAACACCATTTCATGCCCCTAACACCCAACCACCTAACCTCCCCCGCCTGTGGAAACATGCATACATCAGAGGCGTTCATTGCCTGCGAGGCCCAATACACAAATGAATGGCCCAACATCCACACGGACTTAACGTCCCGTCGATCTGCAATATGCACACAAAAAGTTAGTTAGTTGGATGAAGGTACTCGTCATTGCACTCACACGCTGCATAGGTTATGAAGAAGGGAGGAGGAAAAACCGTGGCCGACCAGCTCTTGAGGCACAAAACACACCGCCCGGAGTAAACTACCAAGTACGCCATGCCAGATTGTAATTATAGCCAAATTGTGCCCCCGGGCGGATGCGAAAACACACCTCAAGGCCCCCACTGGAAGTTGGCGAGCGCTTATGCGTCCAGTCGACCATGGTGATCAGTGATAGATAGAGACGGCCGAATGTACCTTCGGAATGCTGCCGAGCGCCATCGACCCAGAGATTGAATCTCTGCGTCGGAGCGGCCCTCCGCAGCCGCCGAGGTAGCAGCCCCGATCCGGAAGGAATGCGACCCAAATTCCTTCGAATCAAGGCCTATGGCCTCCAGCGCCCGTCCCAAGACGTGCCCAAATTGGTATTTGGTGAGAGGCGACCCGTCCTCATGCATCAACCAAGCACCAGGCAGATCCGGGCGTGCCTGTGTCCAGGCCGTGGTCAGCGCCACAGGGCACGCCCCCTCCACCGTACATGGGAGCAGGGACAGCCATCTCCCCCTACCAGCCTGGTCTGTCTTGGATCGTCGCAGGTGACACAGCACCGAATCCTCTTGGACCACTACATCGTCCACGGACAAAGGTGAAGGAGCCCGTTTTGACGGAGCCACCAGCTCTCCCACCCTGAAGGCCCCGTGATATGCCATTGCAAACGCCGTTCGGAACAAAAGGACCTCGTAGGCAGGCCAACAAATGTCCCCTAGGGCGTCCAGCAAAGCTGGTAGCAATGCCATATCAATCGGGCGTCTCCGGTCTGGGGGCGCCGGCGAGGCTCTCCGCCAGCCACGTAATGCTCTCGACACCAAAAACGACCGGGACGGGTCCGCCCTACCCTGCAAAGCAGAAAAGAAAGACACCCCCGCCAGTATCCTGCGCACTGAAGCGACAGAACGACCTAAGGAGTATAAACTCCATACGAAGGCCACCATGGCCGCATTAGGTGTCTTACCTGCTTGAGGGGCCGACAGCCGAAACTGTTCCCACTCCTGCCAACCAGCCCGATAGCACTGCAGCGTCGTGGGTGCAATAGCCCGCATGGCTAGCCCCTCCATTCCGGCCTGATCATCTGCCAAACATAAGAGGGACAACATTCACCAACGGGATCAGCATGAGGTGCCAGGGCCCTGAACTTTGCCCAGTCAGCCCTGGACAAGGCGTCCGCCACGGAGTTATCCACCCCGGGAATATGTCTTGCCACGAAGTTAATGTTTAGCAGCAAACATTTTAGCACCAGCCGCGCTAAGAGGCGAACTACTGGAAGGGAGGAGGAACCCTGGCGGTTGATAGCGTGCACTACTCCCAGGTTATCACACCAGAATATGATGCTAGCATTGCGTAGCCTGTCACCCCATATCTCCAAAGCCACCACTATGGGAAGCAGCTCGAGGAGCAACAAGTTTTTTGTGAGGCCCTCGGTGAACCACTCCGGAGGCCATGGTGCTGCGCACCATGACCCATCCAGGAAAGCTCCAAAACCCACCCCTCCCGCGGCATCAGTAAACAACTGCAGTTGGTGATTGTCGCAGGGGGGGGAAGGCCATATGAGGACCCCATTGAAATGCTCTAAGAAGGATAGCCACACTCGCAGGTCCCTTTTCAGCTCGGCTGAGAGCCGTATGAAATGCAAGGGATGCCTGACCCCAGAGACGGATCTCTCAAGTTTTCTACAGAAAACCCGCCCCATGGGAATCACCCTGCACGCAAAATGTAGCAGACCCAACAAAGACTGCATTTGGCGCAGCTGCAGCTTACCTGTGTGGAGCGCGAGGGATATTGCCGCCCTCAGACGGGCCAGCTTGTCCAGAGGCAACCTGCAGCATCCGGCAATCGTGTCGATCTCGATGCCCAAGAAGGAAAGGCAGGAAACCGGCCCCTCCGTCTTGTCAGCTGCCACCGGTACCCCTAGATACTGGAACAGGCCCTGCATGTATGCTAGCAAAGTTCCACAGCGCGATGATTCCGCGGGGCCCACACACAGGAAGTCATCCAGATAGTGGGCCACCCCGGACTCCCCTGATCCCGTAACGACGCACCAGTGCAAAAAGCTACTGAAACGTTCGAAGAAGGCGCAGGAGATCGAACAGCCCATGGGCAAGCACCTGTCCACGTAAAAACCCGTGGGGAGGCGAAAGCCCATGAACCGAAAAGACTCCGGGTGCAGGGGGAGGAGGCGAAAGGCCGACTCGATGTCAATCTTTGCCAGTAGTGCCCCTAGGCCATAACCCCGAACCATTGTTAAAGCCTGTTCGAAAGACTGGTATCGAACTCGGCACAATTCTTCGGGGATGGCGTCATTCACCGAGCTGCCCACAGGATGTGACAGGTGTTGAATGAGCCGATACTTGCCCGGGGCCTTCTTGGGAACCACTCCCACTGGTGATAAGACTAAATTGGCCACTGGGGGGAACTGGAAAGGACCTATCATCCTACCCAGTGAAACCTCCTTAGCCACCTTATCCAAAACCACCCCGGGCATCTGTATGGCAGATTTTAAATTTCGGGGTGACGAGGTCGACACCTCCCCGTCAATGGGAAGGCGAAAACCTACGTCAAATCCTGACCGCAAGAAGGAAGCCTCCTCCTTATGAGGGTATGCCGCCAGCCAGCTGGCCATGCGGTCGAGTCTAATTGGGGAAACGGCCTTAGTGAGGGTGTCCGCCTGCTGCTTGCGCGGCCGGCGGGCCTCCCTGCTTTCCTTTCTTGCATTCTTTGGCCGTGTGGGGGCCCCAACACTTAGTGCAACAGTGCTTGTATTTGCATCGCGCCCCCAGGGAACAGCCTGCCCCGTTGTAACCATAGCAGCGCCCAGCGGAGGGTCCCCCCGCCCCCCCTCCTGCGCGAAAGGGCGTCGCGGCCTTCTTTGGAGGAGGGGTGGGGGCCGCAGTCGGTGGAGCTGCGGGTTTTGGGCCCATCCAGATCTCCACATCCTTGCAGCCTAAGTTCATGATTGCTAGCCCTGACTGTTTCCTTCTGAAACTCTCGTCATAGGATCGCCATGTCGAGTCCCCATCAGTAAGGAACATAGAATGCATCATGTGTATGTAACGCATTACATTCATGTGTTCCTGGGGCCTAGTTTCCAGGTAACAGGCTGCAAACATGAAGAGACCCGCTTGCCACCTGTGGTAAGTGCAAAAAGCCTCCTCCCCAATCCCTCCTTTTCGCATAGCTGCGCGATAATCTTTTTCATCCTGTGCGGTCATCTTAAAGAAATTCACGTATTTTCCATCTCTAATACGCTCTTGCACACTGCGTCTCAGGCCTCTAAGCACAGCGGTATTCTCACACTGCACCACCTGACCTCTAGGGTATAAGGGGGACCCTGAGCTACCACTGGAACTAGAATGACGGCGACGTCGCCCGTGGCGACGCCGACGTCTCCTTGACTTTCGTCCACCCTCCTCCCCGGACGTCTCTGAGCCTGAACGTCCCGAGGATGAGGAGGAGGTGCGGGAGTCCCTACGCCTGCGCCGTTTGCTCTTTCTTTTTGACCCACCTGAAGTGCCGTCCCGAGGCACGAGGCTCATTTCCGAGGGTCCACCGTGGGCAGGGTCATCCGTGGAGGCTGGCCGGACAGCTGCAGCCGTGGATGTGGAAGCTTCAGGAGCTTGAGTGACACCTGCTCCCATCGATGCTTGGGCCGACGTGGAGGGCACGGGCAAGGGAGGCGGGGATGCCACCGGGGAAGGCGCCGCATTTAGAGGTTGTCCCAAGAAAGATGACAGCAGCGCCAGGAGCTGTCGCGCATCCTCCCCCTCCATAGGGGCACGGGGGCCCGGGGTTGCCTGGGCTACAGTTGGGACCCCACTAGTGGGAGCCACTGAGGGCCCTCCCTCTGTATGCTGTTGAGGGATTCTCCTAGCAGCCTGCAACAGGCGCCATTTTGCCAGCCGCAAAGGGGCTAACGCTGCCATCCTCCTGGTAGGGGTGGCAGTGGGGGCACTTAATGCATTAACCGCCCGTGTAGGGCGCGTGACTGAGGGCTGTCTATATCCCACCCCAGGCTGCGTTGATCTAATCGCCCGCCTGGGGACACTGGGAGCGTCCCTAGCCCTTATGCTAAGCCTACCCCTTGACTGCTGTGGTGCAGGAACGCTGGGGGCAGCAGATGCGACCAGGCCTGAATCAGGCCCCGCCTGGCGGGTGCCTGACCTGGTCGCCCTGCGAATTAATGTCCCACGCGGGCCGCGGGTCTCCTGCCCGCGCCCGCGACTATCAGCACCACGGGCGCTACCCCTGCCCGACCCCCCTGTAGCTGGAGAGGCTGCGGCGCTGCGGCCGCGGCCTCTCCTCGCGCGTGACGCGGTCGGTTGCCCGGCCGCGTCATCCACTTGCGCCCTGGCCGCGTGCACTACAGTCCCCCGGGCGTTAGCGCTGCCCGACCCCCTTGCTGCCGGAGAGGCAGCGGCGCCACGACCGCGGCCTCCCCTCGCGTGTGACGCGGCCGGCCGCCCGGCCGCGTCATCCACACGCGCCCCAGCCGGCTCATCGCGCCCACGTGCGCTAGACAACGCCGGTCCCCGCCGTGACCCCCCCCGGGTTACAGGACCCGGAGAGACCTCAGAGCCGGACCCAGCGCGACCCCTGCACGTGAGCGCAGACTCTGCCAAACGGGCAGGCAGCCTGGATACCCTGGACGGACGGGGCATAGCTGCAGCGGAGCAAGGCCTATGTAAGGTAGGAAATAGAGACAGAAGGGAAGGACAGAGTATGCTGTTGCTATAAAGAGATAGAAAGGAGAGATTAACAGCTATTAATTTTAGAGAAAAACCTGACTCAGAGGGGAAGCTGCACTGGAGGTCTTGCCTGGTCAGCAGCTTCTTGGACAGGGGCAGATCACTCTAACAGCGTGATCCTTCCTACCCTGCTTGGACCCTCCCCCCTGTCCTGATAGGCCTTATGCCCATCCTCATCAACATAGTCATGTGACCAACAGCATGGTGTACCCTAAGAGAACCCTTAGTGGTTTATGTCCCTTCAGGCTTAATCAGCCTTCTGTGTTTCTTTAACCACATTTTTCAATTGTGTTCATTTCTGGGTCTATCTTGTCTTAGGCACTTAGAAGTGGGGTTTGGCTGGAGGGATGTATATTATCTTAATTTTTTTGTCATAAAATAACATGAATGTAATCGTTAAAAATATAACTGTATATCAGGAATAGTAACTGTATATAACGGGCATAATACTGTGTATAATCATGTACTGTATAATCATGAGTGTAATCATTAGAAATATAACTGTATATAACGGGAATAATAACTGTATATAGCGGGCATAATACTGTGTATACATGTAATCATGTACTGTATAATCATGACATTTTTGGGATTGCTTGATAAAAATCTTTCTGGATTTACTGTGAGGTCAAATCCTGACCTGGTCGAGTGCTGGAGGTGATAGAGTTAAGAGTCACTTGCAGAGGTGTAAAAGTAATTTTGATTTGGGACTCCGCTGATCCAAGGCCTGGTAGGAAGAAGGAGGATGAGCAACTCAATAATCAGTACTGTGGCAGTAAGTTACTGCTTGATGACATCCAGGAGTAGCACTTGCGTGCCCGAAGAACGATCACGCCCTAAGGTCTGCCAGCGTCGCTGGATCGTTTGATGGGCAATATGCAGTGTTTCTCATTTTTTGACAGCCTCAGTCTGTTTATATAGAGGCTCCTCTAGTCGTTAACCACATTTTTCAATTGTGTTCATTTCTGGGTCTATCTTGTCTTAGGCACTTAGAGGTGGGGTTTGGCTGGAGGGATGTATATTATCTTAATTTTTTTTGTGATAAAATAACATGAATGTAATCGTTAAAAATATAACAGTATATAATGGGCATAATAACTGTATATAATGGGCATAACACTGTGTATAATCATGTACTGTATTATCATGACTTTTTTGGGGATTGCTTGGTAAAAATCTTTCAGGATTTACTGTGAGGTCAAATCCTGACCTGGTCGAGTGCTGGAGATGCTAGAGTCGCGAGTCACTTGCAGAGGTGTAAAAGAGATTTTGATTTGGGACTCCATGGATCCAAGGCCTGGTAGAAAGAAGGGGGATGAGAAAATCAATAATCAGTACTGTGGCAGAAAGTGACTGCTTGATGACATCCAGGAGTAGCACTTATCTGCCCGAAGAAGGATCATGCCGTGAGGTCTGCCTGCGTCGCTGAATCGTTGGATGGGCAATATGCACTGTTTCTCATTTTTTGAAAGCCTCAGTCTGTTTATATAGAGGCTCCTCTAGTCATTCACCACATTTTTCAATTGTGTTCATTTCTGGGTCTATCTTGTCTTAGGCACTTAGAAGTGGGGTTTGGCTGGAGGGATGTATATTATCTTAATTTTTTTGTCATAAAATAACATGAATGTAATCGTTGAAAATATAACTGTATATCTGGAAAATTAACTGTATATAACGGGCATAAATCTGTGTATAATCATGTACTGTATAATCATGAGTGTAATCATTAGAAATATAACTGTATATAATGGGAATAATAACTGTACATAGCGGGCATAATACTGTGTATACATCTAATCATGTACTGTATAATCATGACATTTTTTGGGATTGCTTGATAAAAATCTTTCAGGATTTACTGTGAGGTCAAATCCTGACCTGGTCGAGTGCAGGAGGTGATAGAGTTACGAGTCACTTGCAGAGGTATAAAAGTAATTTTGATTTGGGACTCGGCTGATCCAAGGCCTGGTAGGAAGAAGGGGGATGAGCAAATCAATAATCAGTACTGTGGCAGGAAGTGACTGCTTGATGACATCCAGGAGTAGCACTTACCTGCCCGAAGAAGGATCATGCCGTGAGGTCTGCCTGCGTCGCTGGATCGTTGGATGGGCAATATGCACTGTTTCTCATTTTTTGAAAGCCTCAGTCTGTTTATATAGAGGCTCCTCTAGTCATTCGCCACATTTTTCAATTGTGTTAATTTCTGGGTCTATCTTGTCTTAAGCACTTAGAAGTGGGGTTTGGCTGGAGGAATGTATATTATCTTAATTTTTTTGTCATAAAATAACATGAATGTAATCGTTAAAAATATAACTGTATATTGGGAAAATTAACTGTATATAACGGGCATAATTCTGTGTTTAATCATGTACTGTATAATCATGAGTGTAATCATTAGAAATATAAATGTATATAACGTGAATAATAACTGTACATAGCGGGCATAATACTGTGTATACATGTAATCATGTACTGTATAATCATGACATTTTTGGGGATTGCTTGATAAAAAAATTTCTGGATTTACTGTGAGGTCAAATCCTGACCTGGTCGAGTGCTGGAGGTGATAGAGTTAAGAGTCACTTGCAGAGGTGTAAAAGTTATTTTGATTTGGGACTCCGCTGATCCAAGGCCTGGTAGGAAGAAGGAGGATGAGCAACTCAATAATCAGTACTGTGGCAGTAAGTTACTGCTTGATGACATCCAGGAGTAGCACTTATGTGCCCGAAGAACGATCACGCCCTAAGGTCTGCCAGCGTCGCTGGATCGTTTGATGGGCAATATGCACTGTTTCTCATTTTTTGAAAGCCTCAGTCTGTTTATATAGAGGCTCCTCTAGTCATTAACAACATTTTTAAATTGTGTTCATTTCTGGGTCTATCTTGTCTTAGGCACTTAGAAGTGGGGTTTGGCTGGAGGGATGTATATTATCTTAATTTTTTTTTGTGATAAAATAACATGAATGTAATCGTTAAAAATATAACTGTATATAATGGGCATAATAACTGTATATAACGGGCATAATACTGTGTATAATCATGTACTGTATTATCATGACATTTTTGGGATTGCTTGATAAAAATCTTTCTGGATTTACTGTGTGGTCAAATCCTGACCTGGTCGAGTGCTGGAGGTGATAGAGTCGCGAGTCACTTGCAGAGGTGTAAAAGAGATTTTGATTTGGGACTCCACGGATCCAAGGCCTGGTAGGAAGAAGGGAAATGATCAAATCAATAATCAGTACTGTGGCAGGAAGTGACTGCTTGATGACATCCAGGAGTAGCACTTACCTGCCCGAAGAAGGATCATGCCGTGAGGTCTGCCTGCGTCGCTGGATCGTTGGATGGGCAATATGCACTGCTTCTCATTTTTTGAAAGCCTCAGTCTGTTTATATAGAGGCTCCTCTAGTCATTAACCACATTTTTCAATTGTGTTCATTTCTGGGTCTATCTTGTCTTAGGCACTTAGAAGTGGGGTTTGGCTGGAGGTATGTCTATTATCTTAATGTTTTGTCATAAAATAACATGAATGTAATCGTTAAAAATATAACTGTATATTGGGAAAATTAACTGTATATAACGGGCATAATTCTGTGTTTAATCATGTACTGTATAATCATGAGTGTAATCATTAGAAATATAACTGTGTGTAACCCCTGGGAGTGCTGCAGTTGGACTTGAGCACCCAGAGGCTACTAATAACTTCTACATAAATAAGGAGAGAGATGGACAATGACTTTTAACATTCCAGGAAGAGAAACTACACCTCCCAGGAGGCCACTGTAAAAAGGGGGAGGAGCTAAAAACGGATCTGTGTGTGGGAGGACTGGAATCCCCCAGTGCATGAGGGAGAGGAGATCAAAGAGTATCCAGAGAGAGAGACTGTGCTGTGTGAGAAGTCCAGGAGAGGGGACCCAGTACAAGAAGGCACAATATTCTTGATATAGACAGAACTCACAGCTTGAAGAAGGATTCCAGAGCCAGGGGGAGTGCTGTGAAGTGACAGTGAGGAGCACCAGGGAGAGGCTTGCATGCACCTCTGAGGAAGTACACATTGCTAGTCAGCCATCTTGAATGAGAATCAAGTTCAAGTCTTGTGATCCCCATGTGTGCAGATAAGTAACTGTTATTTAAGTGGGGTTTGGACTGTGTCTGGCCACAAGGGCTGAAGAGTAAGGGATAGATGGGAGGGCAGGTACATATACAGCAAGCATCATGCATTTGAACTTATACTCCATGGAATTCCCCTGATGATAAATAAAAGCTGTGGAACTACAAGTCTCAGGATACACTTAAGCAAGGATACATGCTGAGGAATTACTATTTGTTGCTGCATACAAGTGTACACACTGGGATTGTTCTACTTTACTGCAAAGGATTAGCAACTCCTGCAAAGCTGTAAACTGGACAGAGAGTGTTTCCAAGCCATGCTGACATCAATATAGAAGGGCCCAACTTGCAGTGCACTGCTCCATTTGTGTGGTTTTATGTGGTATCATTGTGCATGGAAGGTTATTGTAGAGTTATAAGTAAATATGCTACATACAGCACATGTGGTTATTCCCATTAGCCAGCACCTGTAAGGTTAGTCTCTGAGATACTAAGTCAGTGTAAAAGTGTATGACAAGTGATGTTTATGTCAGGGACCGTTGGAATCATTTAGAGTTATTGTGCTAGCCGATGGTTCACAGTATAAGCTAGGAGCTGGTGTTATGCTTTCATCCCCAATGTCCTATTATTGTATTGTTCCCGTCATTCTGTCATGTCATTCCAATATATGATTTTAATATAAAATTACAAAAGCTGCATTTAGTTGCCCCCGTTAAATAAATGTGCCAAGTTGGTTTCTGCAGCACACAGTGTGTCACAGCGTATTAGTACTGGGCAGGGGGTTTCCCGAATCTTCCCCTGGTGTACTTCCAGATCACTCCCCAGAAGAGAAGCCGTGATTCGGGTGGAGGCACTGCCAATAAAGTTCAGAGGTGAGATACACCTACATCATCCGGTACATATATACCCTCACTTCGCATACTACAGAAGGGGGTGTTACATGTATATAACGGGAATAATAACTGTACATAGCGGGCATAATACTGTGTATACATGTAATCATGTACTGTATAATCATGACATTTTTTGGGATTGCTTGAAAAAAATCTTTCAGGATTTACTGTGAGGTCATATCCTGACCTGGTCGAGTGCTGGAGGTGATAGAGTCGCGAGTCACTTGCAGAGATGTAAACGAGATTTTGATTCGGGACTCCGCGGATCCAAGGCCTGGTAGGAAGAAGGGGGATGAGCAAATCAATAATCAGTACTGTGGCAGAAAGTGACTGCTTGATAACATCCAGGAGTAGCACTTACCTGCCCGAAGAAAGATCACGCCGTGAGGTCTGCCTGCGTCGCTGGATTGTTGGATGGGCAATATGCACTGTTTCTCATTTTTTGAAAGCCTCAGTCTGTTTATATAGAGGCTCCTCTAGTCATTAACCACATTTTTCAATTGTGTTCATTTCTGGGTCTATCTTGTCTTAGGCACTTAGAAGTGGAGTTTGGCTGGAGGGATGTATATTATCTAAATTTTTTTGTCATAAAATAACATGAATGTAATCGTTAAAAATATAACTGTATATCAGGAATAGTAACTGTATATTACGGGCATAATACTGTGTATAATCATGTACTGTATAATCATGAGTGTAATCATTAGAAATATAACTGTATATAACGGGAATAATAACTGTATATAGCGGGCATAATACTGTGTATACAAGTAATCATGTACTGTATATACCTGACATTTTTTGGGATTGCTTGATAAAAATCTTTCAGGATTTACTGTGAGGTCAAATCCTGACCTGGTCGAGTGCTGGAGGTGATAGAGTCGCGAGTCACTTGCAGAGATGTAAACAAGATTTTGATTTGGGACTCCGCGTATCCAAGGCCTGGTAGGAAGAAGGGGGATGAGCAAATCAATAATCAGTACTGTGGCAGAAAGTGACTGCTTGATGACATCCAGGAGTAGCACTTACCTGCCCGAAGAAAGATCACGCCGTGAGGTCTGCCTGCATCGCTGGATCGTTTGATGGGCAATATGCACTGTTTCTCATTTTTTGAAAGCCTCAGTCTGTTTATATAGAGGCTCCTCTAGTCATTAACAACATTTTTAAATTGTGTTCATTTCTGGGTCTATCTTGTCTTAGGCACTTAGTAGTGGGGTTTGGCTGGAGGGATGTATATTATCTTAATTTTTTTTTTGTGATAAAATAAAATGAATGTAATCGTTAAAAATATAACTGTATAGGGGGCGTGGCCTGGCGAGCTTACCGAGAGGACGCAACTAGCAGAAGCTCCTGCCTGGTTAGCCCTAAAAGTGCCATTATCTCCTAGCAAAAGACCTGCCCTTCTTGCTACCCCAGAACCAAATCTCACCACCCGTGCCCGAGTGCTGCTGTCCCCCGCCGCGGAGCCGGGGAGCACTTCTTAGTGCTCCTGCGGGTTGCGGCCCAGTAGCAGGGCCGGAGCCGGGACCTCGAGTCCTACGCAGATCCCCGCCGAACGCACGGAGCGGGTCGCGGGTCACTGGACGCACGGGAGGCAGACACATCGCCACCACCGCGGCTCTCACCCCGGACCCCGCTGTGTACCTGCACTCCACCGCGCACCAGCCTGCTGCCAGTCATCTTTCCCCGCCGAACGGAGGTGGGCGCCGCAGACGGAGGTCGGGGGAACGCTGCCTGCTTGCCGCCCACCGGCCACAGTGATATAAGAGGACAAAAGTAAGTCCACATAAGGGGGCACCTGAGCTAACCCACCACCGTGAGCAGGGACATCTGCTGCCTTCTCCCCGCCGCCATCTTGGGGGAAGCACTGCCTGGAGATATTCTCCAACTCCCCTCAACTAGGTCTGAGCCCTAAACTCAGGAGGGCAGTGGGGCAAGCAGCTATTAGCACCGACTATTAAGCCCTCCCAGCCTAGACACTTGTAACCCCTGCAGATAACCCTCTCCCTGCAGGACCACTACAGGTTGCTCCCCACTGCATACTCCTGCCCATTACGCTGCAGCTGCTCATTCTATGTACACTGCTCAGCAGCAGTGCACATCAAGCTAAGAAGTGAAGGTACCCCTCAGATCAGAGTTCTGAGACTGCACGCCACAGGATTATACATCCAGGTGAATACATTAGTGACATCCTCAGGAGCTTAATAATGTGAGGATCCCACTCTCCTAGCTGTCACTCACCATAGATATAAGTCTAGCAGCACGCATGCTATAGCACACCTTCATCCAACCCCCCGGTACCAAAATCCGTATATTCCCTGCTCTTCTAACAAGCGCTCCCAGACATAACTATGCCTTCCAAGAAAGCCAAAGATGTAGGGCCAGCCAGGATCTCCCTCCCAACCAGGAAATCCTCACAACCCCTCCCATCCAACACTAGCCCCCCGAAACAACCGCCCCTCCCCTTGGGGAACCTGGGAGAGTCCTCTTCTCCCATCGAGATGGCTGGGGTGGACACCGAGTCAGATGCGCCGGTGACAGTGAAATCCCTGTGCCAGGTCTTTTCTGCATTCCAAGCAGAGATGTCCAGGGATCTAAAATCGGCCATCCGCGAAGTCAAGACAGAGCTAGTCGCAATAGGGGACAGAACGGATCATTTGGAACGTAAAATGGAGGAACTGGTTGCCTCGCACAATGACCTGATATCCTCCTACGACCGCCAACAGCAAGATATAGCCCAGTTCAAATCTAAACTGGCAGACCTGGAGGACAGGTCTAGACGCAATAACATCAAAATTAGAGGCATACCTGACTCAGTTGCTAATTCAGAGCTGGAAGACTACGCAACTACCCTGTTCCGCAAACTACTCCCTTCAACAGATCCCAAAGACTTCCTGATCGACCGTATACACCGCCTACCAAGACCAAGAACAGTCTCTGCTGACCTCCCAAAAGACACCCTTCTGAGGGTCCATTTCTTTACAGTCAAGGAACGCATCCTCAGAGCTGCGCAGGAAGCAAAGAACTCCGACACACTGGGAGGCCTGCAAATCTTTCAAGACTTATCTCCGGCAACCATCGCCAACAGAAGAGCATTCACCCCGATCACCACTGCACTCAGATCCCACGACATCCGGTACCGCTGGGGGTTCCCGGTCAAACTAATTATTTCCTATGAAGATACCACATACTCCGTATCCTCTCTGGACGCAGGAGTGAAACTCCTGATGGACTGGGATATATCAGTTTCAAGTCCTCCAGAGCCGAAACGCCCGCATGCCCTACAACGAGAGTGGACTGCTACCTGACGACCCGCTACGTGCCTGTCGATAGATCACCCTTATCTGACGGACTAGATTGCCTGCGTCCCTGCTTTCCCCTCCACCGGGATGGGATCCAGTTGTTAAGTATTTTCTGTGTTTGTATGTTCTAATATGTAGGGCTCCAGGCATCCGCCCCACTCTGTTTGCACTTACTGTTTTGTTGAATGTTTATGGTTCTAATACCCTGAACCCAGTTGTAGGCTATGCCTAGATGGTTATATTTTCTAGCTGCTAGACTTACCTCGTTATAAGTTAGTTTAAGTGAGTTAGATAGTGAGTGACGGCTCTCTTTTTGTGAGCCGAGCCACCCCCCAACCTTTCTTACACTACTGCAAGACCCCTTTTTCCCCTGCAGTAGTCATGTGGGTCCAATATACCGGACCCTTTTGTTTTACCTTTCCCTATCCTTGTCTCTTTCTCCTTGCACCTTTCTCCCTTACATGTTTCCCCATCCCCTCCGACCCTACCCCTACGGTAACGGAGGAAGTTACAACAGCTCTATCCTGGCACACGGTATCTCCCAAGATAATGCCTAGACCCCTCCTATCATCCCTCCTCTCTCCACAATGCCTAAATTTCTCTCCTTGAATGCTAAGGGGCTAAACTCCCCTAACAAAAGAAGACTTGCCCTCTCCTACTTCCACAAACAGAAGGCGGATGTGGTTGCTGTCCAGGAGACCCACTTCAACTCCACTAACCCACCACTGTTCAAAGATTTAAACTACCCGATAGGTTATTATGCGAGTGGTCCATTCAAACGCAATGGGGTTGCCATTTTGTTCAGTAAACATTCCTCCTTTGTCCTAAACTCTCAAACCCCAGACAAGAATGGTAGATACCTGATACTGACAGGTCTGTTGGAGGACAAACCAACTACTATTGTATGTCTTTATGCACCTAACACCAATCAAATTGCGTTCTTACGTAAACTATTTCTTCTCATAAGGAAAACCTATAGAGGCTCCTTGATAGTTCTTGGAGACTTCAATTTAGCCCTAGACCCCAAATTAGACAAGTCCCAACAAACATCATCCCGCCCATCCCAGGTATCTGGCCCATCTCTATCCTTCCGTAATCTCCTTTTAGAGTTCGACTTATACGACATCTGGAGGACTAAAAACCCATCTGGCCGTGATTATACCTTTTATTCCCCGGTACACAATTCCTACTCCAGAATAGACTATATCCTTTGCGATAAGTGGTCTCTACAATGTACCGTTGATGTTGATATACTTCCGATTACTTGGTCGGACCATGCTCCTGTCACATGGAAGTGGAGCCCGAACCCATCAACAATCCCTCCGAGGCCTTGGCGCCTCTTCCCCCACCTGTTAAAAGACCCTACAGCTAAAGCCACCATTTTAAATTCCATTAACTCCTATCTCTCAAATAATTCCCCACAGGATACGTCTATCACTAACCATTGGTGCGCCTTCAAGGCGGTAACGAGAGGAGCCGCTATACGAGCTGGCTCTTATCTCAAGCGTAGTACTATTAAGACCCAACAAGACCTAGAGACCAAGTTAATAGAACTGGAAACCCAAAATAAAACAGCCCCATCTAGAACCTTAAAGGTAGAAATATCAAACATACGCAGTCAACTTCAAAAAATCCTCCTAGCCCGCACACAGTTAGCCCTGAACAGAATGCGTCATAAATTTTATCTTTACAGCAATAGATCAGGCAGAATGCTCGCCCGTAAACTGCGGGCCCAACAAGCCAAAAATAGAATCAGACATATCATTACCCCCTCCAAAGAGAAGCTTATAAATCCCAAGGACATCGTTAACCAATTTGCTAAATATTACTCCCAGCTTTATAACTTATCCTCCGATACCTCCACGCCCCAACCCACCAAGGCCACAATATCCTCCTTTCTAGACAAGTTACAGCTCCCAACCTTATCACCAGAACAACTGGGCGCCCTTAACGCTCCCTGGTCCGATGCAGAGATTCAATCAGCCATTAGATCCCTCCCCCGCAACAAGGCTCCAGGCCCAGATGGTTTCACAACAGATTTCTATATCACATTCAAAGATCTATTAACCCCACTCTTAACAAACCTCTTTAATGAGCTATCTTCCCTGGGCTCCTCCCCAACAGAACTACTAGAAGCCCGTATAGTGACTATCCCCAAACCAGGAAAAGACCCGGCCTTTTGCCAGAACTATCGCCCTATTGCACTCTTGAACTGTGATATTAAACTGTTCGCCAAACTAATGGCCCTACGTATCAACCAATTCCTCCCATTGCTGGTGCACCCGGACCAGACAGGCTTTGTCCCTGGAAGACAGGCCTCTGATAATACAAGGAGGGTATTCAACCTGATTGATTCCCTCCCTAGAGAGCGAGAGCTTCTTCTCCTATCTCTCGACGCTGAAAAAGCGTTCGATAGGCTGAACTGGCAATATATGCAAGAAGTGCTCACACGTTTTGGTTTCAGAGACCGGATTCTTAATTCGATCCTGACGCTCTATAGCTCCCCCACGGCTCGGGTGTTCAGCAATGGCTTCCTATCTGATCCCTTTGGCATTACAAATGGCACAAGACAGGGGTGTCCCCTTTCTCCCTTAATCTTTGTCCTCTCAATAGAACCCCTAGCCATCACTATACGCAACAATCAAAACTTCCCCGGTTTACAGATTGGCCCTCAATGTCATAAATTAAGTCTCTTTGCCGATGACGTCTTACTCTTTGTGACAGACCCCGTTAGAACGCTCCCCGGCCTCCATACGATATTAGACTCCTATAGCGCAGCCTCCTATTATAAACTAAACACTACCAAAACAGATGCCCTTCCGATTAATCTTTCCGGACACTTACCCCATCTAAAATCAATTTACAAATACAACTGGCAAACTGAATCAATAAAATACCTGGGCATTCACATCCCCTCGAATACACCCAATGTCTTCAATGTCAACTTCACCCCCCTTCTCGCAATGCTGTCCACTTTAACGAAATCTTGGGTCTCTTACGATATCTCCTGGATGGGACGTATGGCTGCTTTTAAAATGTCCTTACTCCCTAAATTAATGTACTTGTTCCGTACCATTCCCTATGCAATCCCTAAGAAATACCTCCAACTGGGCACGACTATCTTGACAAAGTATGTGTGGTCGTCCAAGCCCCCAGCTATAGCCCGTTCCAGAATGTCACTACCTAGAGCCTTTGGTGGCCTGGACCTTCCAGACCTAGCTAGTTACCATACAGCATGCCTCCTAGCCGCTCTTAAAAATTACACCGTCACTAACTCCCCCATAGGCTGGGTATCCATTGAACAATCCTCGACCCCTCTTATCCCCCTTGCTGATTTAATTAGAATCCCAAAACGCGCTAGACCCACTCAACTATCACTACTCCCATCCACCAAGGCATCTTTACAAGTTTGGGACCAACTTTTGTCCACTCTCTCCGTCCCTGGGAACGCTATATCATCCATCCCCATTACGACCGTAGCGAAACTGATCCCCAACCTCAATTTAAACACATGGAAGGCTCTCGGGGTTAACACCCTAGGAGATATCTTAGAAACACATGCCTTGCTCCCATTCTCCACCATACAACGTCAATACTCTATCCCCCCCTATGAATACTTCCATTACCTACAAATAGCGCATTGGTGGAAGGCCCATTTTTCATCTTATACCCCCCCAGACGCTACAGCTCAAACACTCCTGTCCAGACCTTTCATGATAGGAACCAAAGGCGACATCTCCTTTTGGTACAGGACTTTGGTAACCCCCACTGTCTTTTCCAAAACGCCCTCCCACATGAAATGGGAAACAGATCTCGGTATAATATTCTCCCCGTTGCAGTGGAGACAAATCTTCCATACGTCCTATAAAATGTCCCGCTGCTTAAATCATACAGAGATGCACATTAAATTGATTAACAGGCTATACCTGACGCCTGACCGCCTGCACACCTTCTGGCCATCTTGTTCTAACCAATGCTGGAGGCTATGTGGATGTATAGGCAACATATACCATATTTTCTGGTCCTGTCCCATAATTCAACAATACTGGTCCGAGGTTTTCAGCTTGATCTCTACTGTATTGAAGATGGCGGTAACACCTGAACCAACCCTCGCTCTGTTCCACGTCTACCCTCAGACTATCCCCCTTAGCGAAAGGTATGTCCTAGGACACATTCTTATTGCTTCCCGAGCAAACTTGTCCCAGCATTGGAAGCAACCCTCCTCTCCACCCTTACTACAAGTAATCTTGAAGACGAACCATCACTTCCGTATGGAAACAAACTTCGCCCCATTTGTCCCCTCGCCCACTTCCCCCCATATACGCTGGCTTCCATGGCACACCTACATAACGGAGGGAGAGGGTGCTAAATACTTCCCCTCCGCCTCGCCTGCAGACCCGCACCAGTTCAGCCTAAACGAACCTCCAGGGAGTTAATAATAATCCGGGCCATTTGTCCATGTTCACCTACCCCAATAGGCAATACCCCCCTGGGAAGCGCGATATGGCCTGTTCCCTGTTACAAGAATATCCCTCCTACCATTTTGTTGTTGTTGGTATTAGCTGATACAAATTTTTGTTTGTTTTCCCTGTTTCTTTCTTAACTATGCCATTCTGTTCGCTCTGCGTAGCGAAGTACACTGTATGTTGATTATACCTGTTACCTGATGTCCCCTCCCCCCTCCCCAACTCCCCCCCCCCCTAAAAATGTCCCCCTTTTTCTTTTCTGTACCCCATATTAAAAATCTGTCACAATTAAAATTTTATTGATGGAAAAAAAAATATAACTGTATATAATGGGCATAACACTATAATCATGTACTGTATTATCATGACATTTTTGGGGATTGCTTGGTAAAAATCTTTCAGGATTTACTGTGAGGTCAAATCCTGACCTGGTCGAGTGCTGGAGGTGATAGAGTCACGAGTCACTTGCAGAGGTGTAAACGAGATTTTGATTTGGGACTCCGCGGATCCAAGGCCTGGTAGAAAGAAGGGGGATGAGCAAATCAATAATCAGTACTGTGGCAGAAAGTGACTGCTTGATGACATCCAGGAGTAGCATTTACCTGCCCGAAGAAGGATCATGCCGTGAGGTCTGCCTGCGTCGCTGGATCGTTGGATGGGCAATATGCACTGTTTCTCATTTTTTGAAAGCCTCAGTCTGTTTATATAGAGGCTCCTCTAGTCATTCGCCACATTTTTCAATTGTGTTAATTTCTGGGTCTATCTTGTCTTAAGCACTTAGAAGTGGGGTTTGGCTGGAGGAATGTATATTATCTTAATTGTTTTGTCATAAAATAACATGAATGTAATCGTTAAAAATATAACTGTATATTGGGAAAATTAACTGTATATAACGGGCATAATTCTGTGTTTAATCATGTACTGTATAATCATGAGTGTAATCATTAGAAATATAAATGTATATAACGTGAATAATAACTGTACATAGCGGGCATAATACTGTGTATACATGTAATCATGTACTGTATAATCATGACATTTTTTGGGATTGCTTGATAAAAATCTTTCAGGATTTACTGTGAGGTCAAATCCTGACCTGGTCGAGTGCAGGAGGTGATAGAGTTACGAGTCACTTGCAGAGGTATAAAAGTAATTTTGATTTGGGACTCCGCTGATCCAAGGCCTGGTAGGAAGAAGGAGGATGAGCAACTCAATAATCAGTACTGTGGCAGTAAGTTACTGCTTGATGACATCCAGGAGTAGCACTTATGTGCCCAAAGAAGGATCATGCCGTGAGGTCTGCCTGCGTCGCTGGATCGTTGGATGGGCAATATGCACTGTTTCTCGTTTTTTGAAAGCCTCAGTCTGTTTATATAGAGGCTCCTCTAGTCATTCACCACATTTTTCAATTGTGTTCATTTCTGGGTCTATCTTGTCTTAGGCACTTAGAAGTGGGGTTTGGCTGGAGGGATGTATATTATCTTAATTTTTTTGTCATAAAATAACATGAATGTAATCGTTAAAAATATAACTGTATATCGGGAAAATTAACTGTATATAACGGGCATAATTCTGTGTATAATCATGTACTGTATAATCATGAGTGTAATCATTAGAAATATAACTGTATATAACGGGAATAATAACTGTACATAGCGGGCATAATACTGTGTATACATGTAATCATGTACTGTATAATCATGACATTTTTGGGATTCCTTGATAAAACTCTTTTTGGATTTACTGTGAGGTCAAATCCTGACCTGGTCGAGTGCTGGAGGTGATAGAGTTACGAGTCACTTGCAGAGGTGTAAAACCAATTTTGATTTGGGACTCCGCTGATCCAAGGTCTGGTAGGAAGAAGGAGGATGAGCAACTCAATAATCAGTACTGTGGCAGTAAGTTACTGCTTGATGACATCCAGGAGTAGCACTTATGTGCCCGAAGAACGATCACGCCCTAAGGTCTGCCAGCGTCGCAGGATCGTTTGATGGGCAATATGCACTGTTTCTCATTTTTTGAAAGCCTCAGTCTGTTTATATAGAGGCTCCTCTAGTCATTAACAACATTTATAAATTGTGTTCATTTCTAGGTCTATCTTGTCTTAGGCACTTAGAAGTGGGGTTTGGCTGGAGGGATGTATATTATCTTAATTTTTTTTTGTGATAAAATAACATGAATGTAATCGTTAAAAATATAACTGTATATAACGGGCATAACACTGTGTATAATCATGTACTGTATTATCATGAAATTTTTGGGATTGCTTGATAAAAATCTTTCTGGATTTACTGTGAGGTCAAATCCTGACCTGGTCGAGTGCTGGAGGTGATAGAGTTAAGAGTCACTTGCAGAGGTTTAAAAGTAATTTTGATTTGGGACTCCGCTGATCCAAGGCCTGGTAGGAAGAAGGAGGATGAGCAACTCAATAATCAGTACTGTGGCAGTAAGTTACTGCTTGATGACATCCAGGAGTAGCACTTACGTGCCCGGATGAACGATCACGCCCTAAGGTCTGCCAGCGTCGCTGGATCGTTTGATGGGCAATATGCACTGTTTCTCATTTTTTGAAAGCCTCAGTCTGTTTATATAGAGGCTCCTCTAGTCATTAACCACATTTTTCAATTGTGTTCATTTCTGGGTCTATCTTGTCTTAGGCACTTAGAAGTGGAATTTGGCTGGAGGGATGTATATTATCTTAATTTTTTTGTCATAAAATAACATGAATGTAATCGTTAAAAATATAACTGTATATTGGGAAAATTAACTATATATAACGGGCATAATTCTGTGTATAATCATGTACTGTATAATCATGAGTGTAATCATTAGAAATATAACTGTACATAACGGGAATAATAACTGTACATAGCGGGCATAATACCGTGTATACATGTAATCATGTACTGTATAATCATGACATTTTTGGGGATTGCTTGATAAAAATGTTTCTGGATTTACTGTGAGGTCAAATCCTGACCTGGTCGAGTGCTGGAGGTGATAGAGTTAAGAGTCACTTGCAGAGGTGTAAACGAGATTTTGATTTGGGACTCCGCGGATCCAAGGCCTGGTAGGAAGAAGGGGGATGAGCAAATCAATAATCAGTACTGTGGCAGAAAGTGACTGCTTGATGACATCCAGGAGTAGCACTTACCTGCCCGAAGAAAGATCACGCCGTGAGGTCTGCCTGCGTCGCTGGATCGTTGGATGGGCAATATGCACTGTTTCTCATTTTTTGAAAGCCTCAGTCTTTTTATATAGAGGCTCCTCTAGTCATTAACCACATTTTTCAATTGTGTTCATTTCTGGATCTATCTTGTCTTAGGCACTTAGAAGTGGAGTTTGGCTGGAGGGATGTATATTATCTTAATTTTTTTGTCATAAAATAACATGAATGTAATCGTTAAAAATATAACTGTATATCAGTAATAGTAACTGTATATTACGGGCATAATACTGTGTATAATCATGTACTGTATAATCATGAGTGTAATCATTAGAAATATTACTGTATATAACGGGAATAATAACTGTATATAGCGGGCATAATACTGTGTATACAAGTAATCATGTACTGTATATACATGACATTTTTGGGATTGCTTGATAAAAATCTTTCTGGATTTACTGTGAGGTCAAATCCTGACCTGGTCGAGTGCTGGAGGTGATAGAGTTAAGAGTCACTTGCAGAGGTGTAAAAGTAATTTTGATTTGGGACTCCGCTGATCCAAGGCCTGGTAGGTAGAAGGAGGATGAACAACTCAATAATCAGTACTGTGGCAGTAAGTTACTGCTTGATGACATCCAGGAGTAGCACTTACGTGCCCGAAGAACGATCACGCCCTAAGGTCTGCCAGCGTCGCTGGATCGTTTGATGGGCAATATGCACTGTTTCTCATTTTTTGAAAGCCTCAGTCTGTTTATATAGAGGCTCCTCTAGCCATTAACAACATTTTTAAATTGTGTTCATTTCTGGGTCTATCTTGTCTTAGGCACTTAGAAGTGGGGTTTGGCTGGAGGGATGTATATTATCTTAATTATTTTTTTGTGATAAAATAACATGAATGTAATCGTTAAAAATATAACTGTATATAATGGAAATAATAACTGTATAACGGGCATAACACTGTGTATAATCATGTACTGTATTATCATGACATTTTTGGGGATTGCTTGGTAAAAATCTTTCAGGATTTACTGTGAGGTCAAATCCTGACCTGGTCGAGTGCTGGAGATGCTAGAGTCGCGAGTCACTTGCAGAGGTGTAAACGAGATTTTGATTTGGGACTCCGCGGATCCAAGGCCTGGTAGGAAGAAGGGGGATGAGCAAATCAATAATCAGTACTGTGGCAGTAAGTTACTGCTTGATGACATCCAGGAGTAGCACTTATGTGCCCGAAGAAGGATCATGCCGTGAGGTCTGCCTGCGTCGCTGGATCGTTGGATGGGCAATATGTACTGTTTCTCATTTTTTGAAAGCCTCAGTCTGTTTATATAGAGGCTCCTCTAGTCATTAACCACATTTTTCAATTGTGTTCATTTCTGGGTCTATCTTGTCTTAGGCACTTAGAAGTGGGGTTTGGCTGGAGGGATGTATATTATCTTAATTTTTTTGTCATAAAATAACATGAATGTAATCGTTGAAAATATAACTGTATATCGGGAAAATTAACTGTATATAACGGGCATAATTCTGTGTATAATCATGTACTGTATAATCATGAGTGTAATCATTAGAAATATAACTGTATATAACGGGAATAATAACTGTACATAGCGGGCATAATACTGTGTATACATGTAATCATGTACTGTATAATCATGACATTTTTTGGGATTGCTTGATAAAAATCTTTCAGGATTTACTGTGAGGTCAAATCCTGACCTGGTCGAGTGCAGGAGGTGATAGAGTTACGAGTCACTTGCAGAGGTATAAAGGTAATTTTGATTTGGGACTCCGCTGATCCAAGGCCTGGTAGGAAGAAGGAGGATGAGCAACTCAATAATCAGTACTTTGGCAGTAGGTTACTGCTTGATGACATCCAGGAGTAGCACTTATGTGCCCGAAGAAGGGTCACGCCGTAAGGTCTGCCAGCGTCTCTGGATCGTTTGATGGGCAATATGCAGTGTTTCTCATTTTTTGACAGCCTCAGTCTGTTTATATAGAGGCTCCTCTAGTCGTTAACCACATTTTTCAATTGTGTTCATTTCTGGGTCTATCTTGTCTTAGGCACTTAGAGGTAGGGTTTGGCTGGAGGGATGTATATTATCTTAATTTTTTTTTGTGATAAAATAACATGAATGTAATCGGTAAAAATATAACAGTATATAATGGGCATAATAACTGTATATAATGGGCATAACACTGTGTATAATCATGTACTGTATTATCATGACTTTTTTGGGGATTGCTTGGTAAAAATCTTTCAGGATTTACTGTGAGGTCAAATCCTGACCTGGTCGAGTGCTGGAGATGCTAGAGTCGCGAGTCACTTGCAGAGGTGTAAACGAGATTTTGATTTGGGACTCCGCGGATCCAAGGCCTGGTAGAAAGAAGGGGGATGAGCAAATCAATAATCAGTACTGTGGCAGAAAGTGACTGCTTGATGACATCCAGGAGTAGCACTTACCTGCCCGAAGAAGGATCATGCCGTGAGGTCTGACTGCGTCGCTGGATCGTTGGATGGGCAATATGCACTGTTTCTCATTTTTTGAAAGCCTCAGTCTGTTTATATAGAGGCTCCTCTAGTCATTCGCCACATTTTTCAATTGTGTTAATTTCTGGGTCTATCTTGTCTTAAGCACTTAGAAGTGGGGTTTGGCTGGAGGAATGTATATTATCTTAATTTTTTTGTCATAAAATAACATGAATGTAATCGTTAAAAATATAACTGTATATTGGGAAAATTAACTGTATATAACGGGCATAATTCTGTGTTTAATCATGTACTGTATAATCATGAGTGTAATCATTAGAAATATAAATGTATAGAACGTGAATAATAACTGTACATAGCGGGCATAATACTGTGTATACATGTAATCATGTACTGTATAATCATGACCTTTTTTGGGATTGCTTGATAAAAATCTTTCAGGATTTACTGTGAGGTCAAATCCTGACCTGGTCGAGTGCAGGAGGTGATAGAGTTACGAGTCACTTGCAGAGGTATAAAAGTAATTTTGATTTGGGACTCCGCTGATCCAAGGCCTGGTAGGAAGAAGGAGGATGAGCAACTCAATAATCAGTACTGTGGCAGTAAGTTACTGCTTGATGACATCCAGGAGTAGCACTTATGTGCACGAAGAACGATCACGCCGTAAGGTCTTCCAGCGTCGCTGGATCGTTGGATGGGCAATATGCACTGTTTCTCATTTTTTGAAAGCCTCAGTCTGTTTATATAGAGGCTCCTCTAGTCATTCACCACATTTTTCAATTGTGTTCATTTCTGGGTCTATCTTGTCTTAGGCACTTAGAAGTGGGGTTTGGCTGGAGGGATGTATATTATCTTAATTTTTTTGTCATAAAATAACATGAATGTAATCGTTAAAAATATAACTGTATATCGGGAAAATTAACTGTATATAACGGGCATAATTCTGTGTATAATCATGTACTGTATAATCATGAGTGTAATCATTAGAAATATAACTGTATATAACGGGAATAATAACTGTACATAGCGGGCATAATACTGTGTATACATGTAATCATGTACTGTATAATCATGACATTTTTGGGATTGCTTGATAAAATTCTTTTTGGATTTACTGTGAGGTCAAATCCTGACCTGGTCGAGTGCTGGAGGTGATAGTTACGAGTCACTTGCAGAGGTGTAAAACCAATTTTGATTTGGGACTCCGCTGATTCAAGGTCTGGTAGGAAGAAGGAGGATGAGCAACTCAATAATCAGTACTGTGGCAGTAAGTTACTGCTTGATGACATCCAGGAGTAGCACTTATGTGCCCGAAGAACGATCACGCCCTAAGGTCTGCCAGCGTCGCTGGATCGTTTGATGGGCAATATGCACTGTTTCTCATTTTTTGAAAGCCTCAGTCTGTTTATATAGAGGCTCCTCTAGTCATTAACAACATTTTTAAATTGTGTTCATTTCTGGGTCTATCTTGTCTTAGGCACTTAGAAGTGGGGTTTGGCTGGAGGGATGTATATTATCTTAATTTTTTTTTGTGATAAAATAACATGAATGTAATCGTTAAAAATATAACTGTATATAATGGGCATAATAACTGTATATAACGGGCATAACACTGTGTATAATCATGTACTGTATTATCATGAAATTTTTGGGATTGCTTGATAAAAATCTTTCTGGATTTACTGTGAGGTCAAATCCTGACCTGGTCGAGTGCTGGAGGTGATAGAGTTAAGAGTCACTTGCAGAGGTTTAAAAGTAATTTTGATTTGGGACTCCGCTGATCCAAGGCCTGGTAGGAAGAAGGAGGATGAGCAACTCAATAATCAGTACTGTGGCAGTAAGTTACTGCTTGATGACATCCAGGAGTAGCACTTACGTGCCCGGATGAACGATCACGCCACGCCCTAAGGTCTGCCAGCGTCGCTGGATCGTTTGATGGGCAATATGCACTGTTTCTCATTTTTTGAAAGCCTCAGTCTGTTTATATAGAGGTTCCTCTAGTCATTAACCACATTTTTCAATTGTGTTCATTTCTGGGTCTATCTTGTCTTAGGCACTTAGAAGTGGAATTTGGCTGGAGGGATGTATATTATCTTAATTTTTTTGTCATAAAATAATATGAATGTAATCGTTAAAAATATAACTGTATATTGGTAAAATTAACTATATATATATAACGGGCATAATTCTGTGTATAATCATGAACTGTATAATCATGAGTGTAATCATTAGAAATATAACTGTACATAACGGGAATAATAACTGTACATAACGGCCATAATTCTGTGTAAAATCATGTACTGTATAATCATGAGTGTAATCATTAGAAATATAACTGTATATAACGGGAATAATAACTGTACATAGCGGACATAATACTGTGTATACATGTAATCATGTACTGTATAATCATGACATTTTTGGGGATTGCTTGATAAAAATCTTTCTGGATTTACTGTGAGGTCAAATCCTGACCTGGTCGAGTGCTGGAGGTGATAGAGTTAAGAGTCACTTGCAGAAGTGTAAAAGTAATTTTGATTTGGGACTCCGCTGATCCAAGGCCTGGTAGGAAGAAGGAGGATGAGCAACTCCATAATCAGTACTGTGGCAGTAAGTTATTGCTTGATGACATCCAGGAGTAGCACTTATGTGCCCGAAGAACGATCACGCCCTAAGGTCTTCCAGCGTCGCTGGATCGTTGGATGGGCAATATGCACTGTTTCTCATTTTTTGAAAGCCTCAGTCTGTTTATATAGAGGCTCCTCTAGTCATTCACCACATTTTTCAATTGTGTTCATTTCTGGGTCTATCTTGTCTTAGGCACTTAGAAGTGGGGTTTGGCTGGAGGGATGTATATTATCTTAATTTTTTTGTCATAAAATAACATGAATGTAATCGTTAAAAATATAACTGTATATCGGGAAAATTAACTGTATATAACGGGCATAATTCTGTGTATAATCATGTACTGTATAATCATGAGTGTAATCATTAGAAATATAACTGTATATAACGGGAATAATAACTGTACATAGCGGGCATAATACTGTGTATACATGTAATCATGTACTGTATAATCATGACATTTTTGGGATTGCTTGATAAAATTCTTTTTGGATTTACTGTGAGGTCAAATCCTGACCTGGTCGAGTGCTGGAGGTGATAGAGTTACGAGTCACTTGCAGAGGTGTAAAACCAATTTTGATTTGGGACTCCGCTGATTCAAGGTCTGGTAGGAAGAAGGAGGATGAGCAACTCAATAATCAGTACTGTGGCAGTAAGTTACTGCTTGATGACATCCAGGAGTAGCACTTATGTGCCCGAAGAACGATCACGCCCTAAGGTCTGCCAGCGTCGCTGGATCGTTTGATGGGCAATATGCACTGTTTCTCATTTTTTGAAAGCCTCAGTCTGTTTATATAGAGGCTCCTCTAGTCATTAACAACATTTTTAAATTGTGTTCATTTCTGGGTCTATCTTGTCTTAGGCACTTAGAAGTGGGGTTTGGCTGGAGGGATGTATATTATCTTAATTTTTTTTTGTGATAAAATAACATGAATGTAATCGTTAAAAATATAACTGTATATAATGGGCATAATAACTGTATATAACGGGCATAACACTGTGTATAATCATGTACTGTATTATCATGAAATTTTTGGGATTGCTTGATAAAAATCTTTCTGGATTTACTGTGAGGTCAAATCCTGACCTGGTCGAGTGCTGGAGGTGATAGAGTTAAGAGTCACTTGCAGAGGTTTAAAAGTAATTTTGATTTGGGACTCCGCTGATCCAAGGCCTGGTAGGAAGAAGGAGGATGAGCAACTCAATAATCAGTACTGTGGCAGTAAGTTACTGCTTGATGACATCCAGGAGTAGCACTTACGTGCCCGGATGAACGATCACGCCACGCCCTAAGGTCTGCCAGCGTCGCTGGATCGTTTGATGGGCAATATGCACTGTTTCTCATTTTTTGAAAGCCTCAGTCTGTTTATATAGAGGTTCCTCTAGTCATTAACCACATTTTTCAATTGTGTTCATTTCTGGGTCTATCTTGTCTTAGGCACTTAGAAGTGGAATTTGGCTGGAGGGATGTATATTATCTTAATTTTTTTGTCATAAAATAATATGAATGTAATCGTTAAAAATATAACTGTATATTGGTAAAATTAACTATATATATATAACGGGCATAATTCTGTGTATAATCATGAACTGTATAATCATGAGTGTAATCATTAGAAATATAACTGTACATAACGGGAATAATAACTGTACATAACGGGCATAATTCTGTGTATAATCATGTACTGTATAATCATGAGTGTAATCATTAGAAATATAACTGTATATAACGGGAATAATAACTGTACATAGCGGACATAATACTGTGTATACATGTAATCATGTACTGTATAATCATGACATTTTTGGGGATTGCTTGATAAAAATCTTTCTGGATTTACTGTGAGGTCAAATCCTGACCTGGTCGAGTGCTGGAGGTGATAGAGTTAAGAGTCACTTGCAGAAGTGTAAAAGTAATTTTGATTTGGGACTCCGCTGATCCAAGGCCTGGTAGGAAGAAGGAGGATGAGCAACTCCATAATCAGTACTGTGGCAGTAAGTTATTGCTTGATGACATCCAGGAGTAGCACTTATGTGCCCGAAGAACGATCACGCCCTAAGGTCTGCCAGCGTCGCTGGATCGTTTGATGGGCAATATGCACTGTTTCTCATTTTTTGAAAGCCTCAGTCTGTTTATATAGAGGCTCCTCTAGTCATTAACAACATTTTTAAATTGTGTTCATTTCTGGGTCTATCTTGTCTTAGGCACTTAGATGTCGGGTTTGGCTTGAGGGATGTATATTATCTTAATTTTTTTTTTGTGATAAAATAACATGAATGTAATTGTCAAAAATATAACTGTATATAATGGGCATAATAACTGTATATAACGGGCATAACACTGTGTATAATCATGTACTGTATTATCATGACATTTTTGGGGATTGCTTGGTAAAAATCTTTCAGGATTTACTGTGAGGTCAAATCCTGACCTGGTCGAGTGCTGGAGATGCTAGAGTCGCGAGTCACTTGCAGAGGTGTAAAAGAGATTTTGATTTGGGACTCCGCGGATCCAAGGCCTGGTAGGAAGAAGGGGGATGAGCAAATCAATAATCAGTACTGTGGCAAAAAGTGACTGCTTGATGACATCCAGGAGTAGCACTTACCTGCCCGAAGAAGGATCATGCCGTGAGGTCTGCCTGCGTCGCTGAATCGTTGGATGGGCAATATGCACTGTTTCTCATTTTTTGAAAGCCTCAGTCTGTTTATATAGAGGCTCCTCTAGTCATTCGCCACATTTTTCAATTGTGTTCATTTCTGGGTCTATCTTGTCTTAGGCACTTAGAAGTGGGGTTTGGCTGGAGGGATGTATATTATCTTAATTTTTTTGTCATAAAATAACATGAATGTAATCGTTAAAAATATAACTGTATATCAGGAATAGTAACTGTATATAACGGGCATAATACTGTGTATAATCATGTACTGTATAATCATGAGTGTAATCATTAGAAATATAACTGTATATAACGGGAATAATAACTCTACATAGTGGACATAATACTGTCTATACATGTAATCATGTACTGTATAATCATTACATTTTTGGGGATTGCTTGATAAAAATCTTTCTGGATTTACTGTGAGGTCAAATCCTGACCTGGTCGAGTGCTGAAGGTGATAGAGTTAAGAGTCACTTGCAGAGGTGTAAAAGTAATTTTGATTTGGGACTCCGCTGATCCAAGGCCTGGTAGGAAGAAGGAGGATGAGCAACTCAATAATCAGTACTGTGGCAGTAAGTTACTACTTGATGACATCCAGGAGTAGCACTTACGTGCCTGGATGAACGATCACGCCCTAAGGTCTGCCAGCGTCGCTGGATCGTTTGATGGGCAATATGCACTGTTTCTCATTTTTTGAAAGCCTCAGTCTGTTTATATAGAGGCTCCTCTAGTCATTAACAACATTTTTAAATTGTGTTCATTTCTGGGTCTATCTTGTCTTAGGCACTTAGAAGTCGGGTTTGGCTTGAGGGATGTATATTATCTTAATTTTTTTTTTGTGATAAAATAACATGAATGTAATTGTCAAAAATATAACTGTATATAATGGGCATAATAACTGTATATAACGGGCATAACACTGTGTATAATCATGTACTGTATTATCATGACATTTTTGGGGATTGCTTGGTAAAAATCTTTCAGGATTTACTGTGAGGTCAAATCCTGACCTGGTCGAGTGCTGGAGATGCTAGAGTCGCGAGTCACTTGCAGAGGTGTAAAAGAGATTTTGATTTGGGACTCCGCGGATCCAAGGCCTGGTAGGAAGAAGGGGGATGAGCAAATCAATAATCAGTACTGTGGCAAAAAGTGACTGCTTGATGACATTCAGGAGTAGCACTTACCTGCCCGAAGAAGGATCATGCCGTGAGGTCTGCCTGCATCGCTGAATCGTTGGATGGGCAATATGCACTGTTTCTCATTTTTTGAAAGCCTCAGTCTGTTTATATAGAGGCTCCTCTAGTCATTCGCCACATTTTTCAATTGTGTTCATTTCTGGGTCTATCTTGTCTTAGGCACTTAGAAGTGGGGTTTGGCTGGAGGGATGTATATTATCTTAATTTTTTTTTTGTCATAAAATAACATGAATGTAATCGTTAAAAATATAACTGTATATTGGGAAAATTAACTGTATATAACGGCCATAATACTGTGTATAATCATGTACTGTATAATCATGAGTGTAATCATTAGAAATATAACTGTATATAACGTGAATAATAACTGTACATAGCGGGCATAATACTGTGTATACATGTAATCATGTACTGTATAATCATGACATTTTTTGGGATTGCTTGATAAAAATCTTTCAGGATTTACTGTGAGGTCAAATCCTGACCTGGTCGAGTGCAGGAGGTGATAGAGTTACGAGTCACTTGCAGTGGTATAAAAGTAATTTTGATTTGGGACTCCGCTGATCCAAGGCCTGGTAGGAAGAAGGAGGATGAGCAACTCAATCATCAGTACTGTGGCAGTAAATTACTGCTTGATGACATCTAGGAGTAGCACTTATGTGCCCGAAGAAGGGTCACGTCGTAAGGTCTGCCAGCGTCGCTGGATCGTTTGATGGGCAATATGCACTGTTTCTCATTTTTTGAAAGCCTCAGTCTGTTTATATAGAGGCTCCTCTAGTCCTTAACCACATTTTTCAATTGTGTTCATTTCTGGGTCTATCTTGTCTTAGGCACTTTGAAGTGAGGTTTGGCTGGAGGGAAGTCTATTATCTTAATTTTTTGTCATAAAATAACATGAATGTAATCGTTAAAAATATAACTGTATATTGGGAAAATTAACTGTATATAACGGGCATAATTCTGTGTTTAACCCCTTCCCGACATTTGACTTACATTTACGTCATGGCCGGGATGTACTTCCCGACGCATGGTATAAATGTACGTCATGGCTTTAAACTGTCACCGCGTCTATAGACGCGGTGACAGTTTGGAGATGTCTGCTGTCCCTGACAGCAGACATGTCCCTGCATGCCCAGGGGGGGCTGCGATGCCGCCCCCCCGTCGGCGATCGCTGTGATTGGCTGTTCAAATGTGAACAGCCAATTACAGCGTTTTCTGTGTACCGGCGAATAACGTTCGCCGGTGACACAGGGATCGGTGGTGATTGGTGCTGTAAAGTACAGCACCAATCACCACGGGGTGTAAGGGTGACACTGGTGTCACTCCACCTCACCCCCACCTCACCCCACCCGCCCCCAAAGGCCGTGATTGGTCCGACGGACCGACGAACCAATCACAGCCATGGAGGGTGATTTAAACTAACGGTGACTGCACTGCAGACGCCATTCCGGTCGGGAATTGCGTGCAGTGCGGTCACCGTGCCTATCTGCCGTGATATACTGACCTGATCTTTGCAAATACTTACCTGATCACTGCTTGTAGCGTGCTGGATGCTTCCTGGATCTTGTTACTGCTTGTGACTTCCTGTGTTGTGCTGCTGCAGTGTGATAGAGTTATAGATAGAGAGATAGAGAGAGATAGTGACAGAGAGTGCTATATTTTGTGTCTGCTGCCCCCCCTTTTGTGTTGATCAGTATATCTGTGCTGATCAGCAACTTTTTGAGGGTGCAGGTTTTTTTTTATATATATAACTGTCAGTGCTGCTGCTGCAGTGTCATAGAGTGATAGATAGTGAGAGATAGAGAGATAGAGAGAGATAGTGACAGAGAGTGATAGAGAGTGCTATATTTTATGTCTGCTGCCCCCCCCTTTTGTGCTGATCAGTATATCTGTGCTGATCAGCAACTTTTTGGGGGTGCAGGTTTTTTTTTTATATATATATACCTGTCAGTTGCTGCCAGTTGCACTGTCAGTTGCACCAAAGGTTGTGCACCTACTGCCCCTCACTGGTAATCAGTGTCGCATCAGTGATCACCTTTTTTTTTTTTTTTTGAGGGTGCTGTGGGGTCTTTTTTTAAATTTTTTTTTACACACACTGTGATTTTGTGGGTGTCCTGTGGCCACTGTGCGCTGATCAGTGACGTACATCACTGATCAGCTTTTTCGGCACAGGGTTGATTTTTTTTTTTTTGATCAAATTCCTGTTGCCTTTGAGCGCTGTTCAGTGACGGACGTTACTGACCAACATCTGTGCTAAATTTTTGGCGCAGGACCTTTTTTTTTTTTTTTTTTTTTTCTGCACTAAATACACACTACATACCCCCCCCCGGGTTGAAATAAAGTTTGTACCCCCCCTACACTATACACGTGTTGAAACATTTCACTACCAGAAACACAAAAATAAAAATGGCATCCCAAATGTCATCCCAAATGTCATCCAGAAGAATGTATTCAGCGGAGGAGGCATATGCCATGCTTGCCTCTGACTCTGACACAGCCAGTGATGCAAGCGGGGAATTTGAAGGATTCATCTTAAGCTCCTCTTCCTCCTCTAGTGATGAGGGACCCCCTCAAAGACGCCCCCGTAGAGCAGCTGAGACCCCCCCAATAATTGATCTCGTATGGACCCCACCACCAGACAATTTTGAGCCCCAGGTTCCTGAGTTTTTGGCCATCCCAGGAATCCAATTTGATTCCACAGGTCTCAGAGAAATTGACTTTTTCAAATTATTTTTCTCTGATGATTTTATAAATTTAATGGTGGACCAAACTAATTTATATGCCCAGCAGTTTATTGCTCAAAACCCCACGTCATCATTTGCTAGGTGGACCCCTGTAGATGCAGTAGAGATGATGACGTTTTGGGGTCTGGTGTTTCATATGGGCATAGTAAAAAAGCCAGAAATTAGGCAATATTGGAGTACAGATGTTCTGTACAGCACCCCACTTTACCGTATGGCCATGACCCGGACTCGTTTTGAGTTAATCCTTAAATTTTTGCATTACAACGATAATGCACAGTGCCCACCCAGAGATGATCCCACCTTTGACCGGCTATTCAAAGTCAGGCCGGTCATTGATCATTTCAGTGCCAAATTTGCAGAGATGTACATCCCAGATAAATTCATTTGCATAGACGAGTCCCTTATACATTTTAAAGGAAGGGTTAAATTCCGCCAGTACCTTCCCAATAAGAGGGCAAGGTATGGCATAAAAATGTATAAGCTGTGTGAAAGCACCTCAGGGTACACTCACAGGTTTAGGATTTATGAAGGGAAGGATTCATGAATTGAACCGCCAGAATGCCCCCCCTCCCTCGTAGGTGTTAGTGGAAAAATTGTCTGGGATTTAGTGCACCCCTTCCTGGATAAAGGTTATCACCTCTATGTGGATAACTTTTACACTAGCATCCCCCTGTTTAAGGCCCTTGGTTCAAGAGGTACAGCAGCTTGTGGTACTGTGCGCAAGAACCAAAGAGGCCTCCCAAAAACGCACATTGCCCAAGTAATGAGAAGGGGTGAAAGCAGGGCACAATCCACGGAAAATATGTTGTTGGTCAAATATAAGGACAAGAGGGATGTCCTTATACTGACAACAATTCACGGAGACAGTACCACCTCCGTCCCTGTACGAGGTACCAGTACCCACACCTCAAAACCTAATTGTATCCTGGATTACAATAAGTACATGGGCGGAGTGGATCTTTCAGATCAGGTACTGAAGCTGTACAGTGCCCTGCGGAAAACAAAAATCTGGTACAAGAAGCTGGCCGTGTATATCATCCAGATGGCACTGTATAACGCTTACGTGCTATTCCGTTCTACCAGCCAGAGGGGGACATTTATGCACTTTCAAGAGGAAGTCATAAAAGGCCTAATATTTGGGAACCAGCAGGCAGAGGGCCCCAGTACTTCTAGTACTGGCCCCCGTATTGTACCAGGGCAGCATTTTCCTGATGAAATCCCCTCCACTGGAAAAAAGGGCAGGACACAAAAAAGGTGCAAAGTTTGCTATAAAAAGGGAATAAGAAAGCAAACTATTTTCCAGTGTGACACTTGCCCCGACAAACCCGGCCTATGTATAAAGGAGTGTTTTAAAATATACCACACATCTATGGATTATTAGGTTCATCATTTCACCAGGCTTCGGGGGTCTTGCTAATGCCACATAGCACCCACCATTCATTCCTCCAGAATCTGAGCCGCAAAATCCAAAAATCACTCCTTCCCTTCTGAGTCCTGCCATGCACCCAACTGGTATTTTTTGGTCACATGTGAGGCATTGCCGTACTCGGGAGAAATTGGGGCACAGATTTTGGGGTGCTTTTTCTCCTTCATACCTTATGAAAATGAGCCAGAACTGCATTTTTGTGTAAAAAAATGTAATTTTTCATTTGCACAGCCCAGTTGTATCAAAATTGGTGAAACCCCTGGGGGTTTGAAATGTACACTATACCCCTAGATGAATTCCCTGAGGGGTGTAGTTTGCAAAATGGGGTCACTTGTGGGGGGGTTCCACTGTATTGGTGCTTTGGGGGTCTTGCTAATGCGACATAGCACCCACCAACATTCCACCAGAATCTGTGCTGCAAAATCCAAATATCACTCCTTCCCTTCTGAGTCCTGCCATTTTTTGGTCACACATGAAGCATTGCCGTACTCGGGAGAAATTGGGGCACAGATTTTGGGGTGCTTTGTCTCCTTCATTCCTTGTGAAAATGAAAAATTTTGAGCCAGAACTGCATTTTTGTGTAAAAAATGTAATTTTTCATTTTCACTGCCCAGTTGTACCACAATTGGTGAAACCCCGGGGGGGTTTGAAATGTACATTATACCCCTAGATGAATTCCCTGAGGGGTGTAGTTTGCAAAATGGGGTCACTTGTGGGGGGCTTCCACTGTATTGGTGCTTTGGGGGTCTTGCTAATGCGACATAGCACCCACCAAAATTCCACCAGAATCTGAGCTGCAAAATACAAAAATCACTCCTTCCCTTCTGAGTCCTGCCATGCACCCAAATGGTATTTTTTGGTCACATGTGAGGCATTGCCGTACTCGGGAGAAATTGGGGCACAGATTTTGGGGTGCTTTTTCTCCTTCATACCTTATGAAAATGAAAAATTTTGAGCCAGAACTGCATTTTTGTGTAAAAAAAATTAATTTTTCATTTGCACAGCCCAGTTGTATCAAAATTGGTGAAACCCCTGGGGGTTTGAAATGTACACTATACCCCTAGATGAATTCCCTGAGGGGTGTAGTTTGCAAAATGGGGTCACTTGTGGGGGGGTTCCACTGTATTGGTGCTTTGGGGGTCTTGCTAATGCGACATAGCACCCACCAACATTCCACCAGAATCTGTGCTGCAAAATCCAAATATCACTCCTTCCCTTCTGAGTCCTGCCATTTTTTGGTCACACATGAAGCATTGCCGTACTCGGGAGAAATTGGGGCACAGATTTTGGGGTGCTTTGTCTCCTTCATTCCTTGTGAAAATGAAAAATTCTGAGCCAGAACTGCATTTTTGTGTAAAAAATTTAATTTTTCATTTTCACTGCCCAGTTGTACCACAATTGGTGAAAACACCCGGGGGGTTTGAAATGTACATTATACCCCTAGATGAATTCCCTGAGGGGTGTAGTTTGCAAAATGGGGTCACTTGTGGGGGGCTTCCACTGTATTGGTGCTTTGGGGGTCTTGCTAATGCGACATAGCACCCACCAAAATTCCACCAGAATCTGAGCTGCAAAATACAAAAATCACTCCTTCCCTTCTGAGTCCTGCCATGCACCCAAATGGTATTTTTTGGTCACATGTGAGGCATTGCCGTACTCGGGAGAAATTGAAGCACAGATTTTGGGGTGCTTTGTCTCCTTCATTCCTTGTGAAAATGAAAAATTTTGAGCCAGAACTGCATTTTTGTGTAAAAAATTTAATTTTTCATTTTCACTGCCCAGTTGTACCACAATTGGTGAAACCCCTGGGGGTTTGAAATGTACATTATACCCCTAGATGAATTCCCTGAGGGGTGTAGTTTGCAAAATGGGGTCACTTGTGGGGGGCTTCCACTGTATTGGTGCTTTGGGGGTCTTGCTAATGCGACATAGCACCCACCAAAATTCCACCAGAATCTGAGCTGCAAAATACAAAAATCACTCCTTCCCTTCTGAGTCCTGCCATGCACCCAACTGGTATTTTTTGTTCACATGTGAGGCATTGCCGTACTCGGGAGAAATTGGGGCACAGATTTTGGGGTGCTTTTTCTCCTTCATACCTTATGAAAATGAAAAATTTTGAGCCAGAACTGCATTTTTGTGTAAAAAAAAGTAATTTTTCATTTGCACAGCCCAGTTGTATCAAAATTGGTGAAACCCCTGGGGGTTTGAAATGTACACTATACCCCTAGATGAATTCCCTGAGGGGTGTAGTTTGCAAAATGGGGTCACTTGTGGGGGGCTTCCACTGTATTGGTGCTTTGGGGGTCTTGCTAATGCGACATAGCACCCACCAAAATTCCACCAGAATCTGAGCTGCAAAATACAAAAATCACTCCTTCCCTTCTGAGTCCTGCCATGCACCCAAATGGTATTTTTTGGTCACATGTGAGGCATTGCCGTACTCGGGAGAAATTGGGGCACAGATTTTGGGGTGCTTTGTCTCCTTCATTCCTTGTGAAAATGAAAAATTTTGAGCCAGAACTGCATTTTTGTGTAAAAAAATGTAATTTTTCATTTGCACAGCCCAGTTGTATCAAAATTGGTGAAACCCCTGAGGGTTTGAAATGTACACTATACCCCTAGATGAATTCCCTGAGGGGTGTAGTTTGCAAAATGGGGTCACTTGTGGGGGCTTCCACTGTATTGGTGCTTTGGGGGTCTTGCTAATGCGACATAGCACCCACCAAAATTCCACCAGAATCTGAGCTGCAAAATACAAAAATCACTCCTTCCCTTCTGAGTCCTGCCATGCACCCAAATGGTATTTTTTGGTCACATGTGAGGCATTGCCGTACTCGGGAGAAATTGGGGCACAGATTTTGGGGTGCTTTGTCTCCTTCATTCCTTGTGAAAATGAAAAATTTTGAGCCAGAACTGCATTTTTGTGTAAAAAATTTAATTTGTCATTTTCACTGCCCAGTTGTACCACAATTGGTGAAACCCCTGGGGGTTTGAAATGTACATTATACCCCTAGATAAATTCCCTGAGGGGTGTAGTTTGCAAAATGGGGTCACTTGTGGGGGGGTTCCTAACTTTTAGCATCTTATGGTGCCTAGAAACCTACATGGTGCCTAAAAAATAATCTCATAAAAAGGAGGCTCCAAAATCAAGTAGGTGCTCCTTCTATTATGAAGCCTGTGGTTTGGTCAACGTGCACACTAGGGCCACATATAGGATATTTATGAAAACAAAAGAATTGGGGGAATCAATTTTTAGTCACATTTCTCTAGTAAAATGTACTGTGTTCCTTAGAAAAATGTATTAAAATTGCAAATCTGCAAAAAAAATGAAATTTTGAAATTTCACCTACACTTTGTTTTAATTCCTGTGAAACACCTAAAGGGTTAACAAACTTCCAAAATGCTGTTTTGAATACTGTGAGGGGTGCAGTTTTTGAAATGGCATAATTTATGGGGGTGTCTCACATACAAGTCCCTCAAAGTCATATCAGAACTGAACTGGTCCCTAAAAAAATCAGTGTTTGAAATTTTCTTGAAAATTTGAGAATTTTTGCTATTCATATTTTAAGCCTCCTAGTGTCCAAAAAAATTAAAAGGAGGTTGAAATAATGATGGCAACATAAAGTAGACATATAGTCTATGTTAGTTATTAACTATTTTGAGTGGTATGATTATTTGTCTCACAAGCAGAAAATTTAACATTTTGAAAATTGCTAAATTTTCCATTTTTTTACGACATTTTGGTATTTTTCACAAAAAAACACAGACTGTATCGACGAAAATTTACCACTAACTTGAAGTACAATGTGTCACGAGAAAACAATCTCAAAATCACTGGGATAAGTAAAAGCAAAAAAAAGTTATCCCCACTTAAGTGATACATGTCAGATTTGAAAAAAAGGGCTCTGTCAGGAAGGCAAAAACAGGCTGCGGCGGGAAGGGGTTAATCATGTACTGTATAATCATGAGTGTAATCATTAGAAATATAACTGTATATAACGGGAATAATAACTGTACATAGTGGGCATAATACTGTGTATACATGTAATCATGTACTGTATAATCATGACATTTTTTGGGATTGCTTGATAAAAATCTTTCAGGATTTACTGTGAGGTCAAATCCTGACCTGGTCGAGTGCTGGAGGTGATAGAGTCGCGAGTCACTTGCAGAGATGTAAACGAGATTTTGATTTGGGACTCCGCGGATCCAAGGCCTGGTAGGAAGAAGGGGGATGAGCAAATCAATAATCAGTACTGTGGCAGAAAGTGACTGCTTGATGACATCCAGGAGTAGCACTTACCTGCCCGAAGAAGGATCATGCCGTGAGGTCTGCCTGCATCGCTGTATCATTGGATGGGCAATATGCACTGTTTCTCATTTTTTGAAAGCCTCAGTCTGTTTATATAGAGGCTCCTCTAGTCATTCACCACATTTTTCAATTGTGTTAATTTCTGGGTCTATCTTGTCTTAGGCACTTAGAAGTGGGGATTGGCTGGAGGGATGTATATTATCTTAATTTTTTTGTCATAAAATAACATGAATGTAATCGTTAAAAATATAACTGTATATTGGGAAAATTAACTATATATAACGGGCATAATTCTGTGTATAATCATGTACTGTATAATCATGAGTGTAATCATTAGAAATATAACTGTATATAACGGGAATAATAACTGTACATAGCGGGCATAATACTGTGTATACATGTAATCATGTACTGTATAATCATGACATTTTTGGGGATTGCTTGATAAAAATCTTTCTGGATTTACTGTGAGGTCAAATCCTGACCTGGTCGAGTGCTGGAGGTGATAGAGTTAAAAGTCACTTGCAGAGGTGTAAAAGTAATTTTGATTTGGGACTCCGCTGATCCAAGGCCTGGTAGGAAGAAGGAGGATGAGCAACTCAATAATCAGTACTGTGGCAGTAAGTTACTGCTTGATGACATCCAGGAGTAGCACTTATGTGCCCGAAGAACGATCACGCCCTAAGGTCTGCCAGCGTCGCTGGATCGTTTGATGGGCAATATGCACTGTTTCTCATTTTTTGAAAGCCTCAGTCTGTTTATATAGAGGCTCCTCTAGTCATTAACAACATTTTTAAATTGTGTTCATTTCTGGGTCTATCTTGTCTTAGGCACTTAGAAGTGGGGTTTGGCTGGAGGGATGTATATTATCTCAATTTTTTTTTTGTGATAAAATAACATGAATGTAATCGTTAAAAATATAACTATATAATGGGCATAACACTGTGTATAATCATGTACTGTATTATCATGACATTTTTGGGATTGCTTGATAAAAATCTTTCTAGATTTACTGTGAGGTCAAATCCTGACCTGGTCGAGTGCTGGAGGTGATAGTCGCAAGTCACTTGCAGAGGTGTAAAAGTAATTTTGATTTGGGACTCCGCTGATCCAAGGCCTGGTAGGAATAAGGAGGATGAGCAACTCCATAATCAGTACTGTGGCAGTAAGTTACTGCTTGATGACATCCAGGAGTAGCACTTATGTGCCCGAAGAACGATCACGCCCTAAGGTCTGCCAGCGTCGCTGGATCGTTTGATGGGCAATATGCACTGTTTCTCATTTTTTGAAAGCCTCAGTCTGTTTATATAGAGGCTCCTCTAGTCATTAACAACATTTTTAAATTGTGTTCATTTCTGGGTCTATCTTGTCTTAGGCACTTAAAAGTCGGGTTTGGCTTGAGGGATGTATATTATCTTAATTTTCTTTTTGTGATAAAATAACATGAATGTAATTGTCAAAAATATAACTGTATATAATGGGCATAATAACTGTATATAACGGGCATAACACTGTGTATAATCATGTACTGTATTATCATGACATTTTTGGGGATTGCTTGGTAAAAATCTTTCAGGATTTACTGTGAGGTCAAATCCTGACCTGGTCGAGTGCTGGAGATGCTAGAGTCGCGAGTCACTTGCAGAGGTGTAAAAGAGATTTTGATTTGGGACTCCGCGGATCCAAGGCCTGGTAGGAAGAAGGGGGATGAGCAAATCAATAATCAGTACTGTGGCAAAAAGTGACTGCTTGATGACATCCAGGAGTAGCACTTACCTGCCCGAAGAAGGATCATGCCGTGAGGTCTGCCTGCGTCGCTGAATCGTTGGATGGGCAATATGCACTGTTTCTCATTTTATGAAAGCCTCAGTCTGTTTATATAGAGGCTCCTCTAGTCATTCGCCACATTTTTCAATTGTGTTCATTTCTGGGTCTATCTTGTCTTAGGCACTTAGAAGTGGGGTTTGGTTGAGGGATGTATATTATCTTAATTTTTTTGTCATAAAATAACATGAATGTAATCGTTAAAAATATAACTGTATATCAGGAATAGTAACTGTATATAACGGGCATAATACTGTGTATAATCATGTACTGTATAATCATGAGTGTAATCATTAGAAATATAACTGTATATAACGGGAATAATAACTGTATATAGCGGGCATAATACTGTGTATACAAGTAATCATGTACTGTATATACATGACATTTTTGGGATTGCTTGATAAAAATCTTTCTGGATTTACTGTGAGGTTAAATCCTGACCTGGTCGAGTGCTGGAGGTGATAGAGTTAAAAGTCACTTGCAGAGGTGTAAAAGTAATTTTGATTTGGGACTCCGCTGATCCAAGGCCTGGTAGGAAGAAGGAGGATGAGCAACTCAATAATCAGTACTGTGGCAGTAAGTTACTGGTTGATGACATCCAGGAGTAGCACTTATGTGCCCGAAGAATGATCACGTCCTAAGGTCTGCCAGCGTCGCTGGATCGTTTGATGGGCAATATGCACTGTTTCTCATTTTTTGAAAGCCTCAGTCTGTTTATATAGAGGCTCCTCTAGTCATTAACAACATTTTTAAATTGTGTTCATTTCTGGGTCTATCTTGTCTTAGGCACTTAGAAGTGGGGTTTGGCTGGAGGGATGTATATTACCTTAATTTTTTTTTTGTGATAAAATAACATGAATGTAATCGTTAAAAATATAACTATATAATGGGCATAACACTGTGTATAATCATGTACTGTATTATCATGACATTTTTGGGATTGCTTGATAAAAATCTTTCTAGATTTACTGTGAGGTCAAATCCTGACCTGGTCGAGTGCTGGAGGTGATAGAGTCGCAAGTCACTTGCAGAGGTGTAAAAGAGATTTTGATTTGGGACTCCACGGATCCAAGGCCTGGTAGGAAGAAGGGAAATGATCAAATCAATAATCAGTACTGTGGCAGGAAGTGACTGCTTGATGACATCCAGGAGTAGCACTTACCTGCCCGAAGAAAGATCACGCCGTGAGGTCTGCCTGCGTCGCTGGATCGTTTGATGGGCAATATGCACTGTTTCTCATTTTTTGAAAGCCTCAGTCTGTTTATATAGAGGCTCCTCTAGTCATTAACAACATTTTTAAATTGTGTTCATTTCTGGGTCTATCTTGTCTTAGGCACTTAGAAGTGGGGTTTGGCTGGAGGGATGTATATTATCTTAATTTTTTTTTTTGTGATAAAATAACATGAATGTATTCGTTAAAAATATAACTGTATATAATGGGCATAATAACTGTATAACGGGCATAACACTGTGTATAATCATGTACTGTATTATCATGACATTTTTAGGGATTGCTTGGTAAAAATCTTTCAGGATTTACTGTGAGGTCAAATCCTGACCTGGTCGAGTGCTGGAGGTGATAGAGTTACAAGTCACTTGCAGAGGTGTAAAAGTAATTTTGATTTGGGACTCCGCTGATCCAAGGCCTGGTAGGAAGAAGGAGGATGAGCAACTCAATAATCAGTACTGTCCCAGTAAGTTACTGCTTGATGACATCCAGGAGTAGCACTTACGTGCCCGGATGAACGATCACGCCCTAAGGTCTGCCAGCGTCGCTGGATCGTTTGATGGGCAATATGCACTGTTTCTCATTTTTTGAAAGCCTCAGTCTGTTTATATAGAGGCTCCTCTAGTCATTAACCACATTTTTCAATTGTGTTCATTTCTGGGTCTATCTTGTCTTAGGCACTTAGAAGTGGAGTTTGGCTGGAGGGATGTATATTATCTTAATTTTTTTGTCATAAAATAACATGAATGTAATCGTTAAAAATATAACTGTATATTGGGAAAATTAACTGTATATAACGGGCATAATACTGTGTATAATCATGTACTGTATAATCATGAGTGTAATCATTAGAAATATAACTGTATATAACAGGAATAATAACTGTATATAGCGGGCATAATACTGTGTATACATGTAATCATGTACTGTATAATCATGACATTTTTTGGGATTGCTTGATAAAAATCTTTCTGGATTTACTGTGAGGTCAAATCCTGACCTAGTCGAGTGCTGGAGGTGATAGAGTTGCGAGTCACTTGCAGAGGTGTAAAAGTAATTTTGATTTGGGACTCCGCTGATCCAAGGCCTGGTAGGAAGAAGGAGGATGAGCAACTCAATAATCAGTACTGTGGCAGTAAGTTACTGCTTGATGACATCCACTAGTAGCACCTGACCGAAGAACGATCACGCCCTAAGGTCTGCCAGCGTCGCTGGATCGTTTGATGGGCAATATGCACTGTTTCTCATTTTTTGAAAGCCTCAGTCTGTTTATATAGAGGCTCCTCTAGTCATTAACATCATTTTTAAATTGTGTTCATTTCTGGGTCTATCTTGTCTTAGGCACTTAGAAGTGGGGTTTGGCTGGAGGGATGTATATTATCTTAATTTTTTTTTTGTGATAAAATAACATGAATGTAATCGTTAAAAATATAACTGTATATAATGGGCATAATAACTGTATAACGGGCATAGCACTGTGTATAATCATGTACTGTATTATCATGACATTTTTGGGGATTGCTTGGTAAAAATCTTTCAGGATTTACTGTGAGGTCAAATCCTGACCTGGTCGAGTGCTGGAGGTGATAGAGTCGCGAGCCACTTGCAGAGGTGTAAACGAGATTTTGATTTGGGACTCCGCGGATCCAAGGCCTGGTAGGAAGAAGGGGGATGAGCAAATCAATAATCAGTACTGTGGCAGGAAGTGACTGCTTGATGACATCCAGGAGTAGCACTTACCTGCGCAAAGAAGGATCATGCCGTGAGGTCTGCCTGCGTCGCTGGATCGTTGGATGGGCAATATGCACTGTTTCTCATTTTTTGAAAGCCTCAGTCTGTTTATATAGAGGCTCCTCTAGTCATTAACCACATTTTTCAATTGTGTTCATTTCTGGGTCTATCTTGTCTTAGGCACTTAGAAGTGGGGTTTGGCTGGAGGAATGTATATTATCTTAATTTTTTTGTCATAAAATAACATGAATGTAATCGTTAAAAATATAACTGTATATTGGGAA
The DNA here is from genome assembly GCF_055691185.1 of Crinia signifera. Lineage (NCBI taxonomy): Eukaryota > Metazoa > Chordata > Amphibia > Anura > Myobatrachidae > Crinia > Crinia signifera. The sequence goes on along the minus strand of NW_028142247.1, from coordinate 17,106 downwards.
AATTAACTGTATATAACGGGCAGAATTCTGTGTTTAATCATGTACTGTATAATCATGAGTGTAATCATTAGAAATATAACTGTATAATAACTGTACATAGCGGGCATAATACTGTGTATACATGTAATCATGTACTGTATAATCATGACATTTTTTGGGATTGCTTGATAAAAATCTTTCAGGATTTACTGTGAGGTCAAATCCTGACCTGGTTGAGTGCTGGAGATGCTAGAGTTGCGAGTCACTTGCAGAGGTGTAAAAGTGATTTTGATTTGGAACTCCGCGGATCCAAGCCCTGGTAGGATGAAGGGGGATGAGCAACTCAATAATCAGTACTGTGGCAGGAAGTGACTGCTTGATGACATTATTATTATTATTATTATTATTATAATTTTATTTATAAGACGCCACAAGTGTTTCGCAGCGCCGTACAAAGGAACAATACAGGGAGACAAAACTTGGCATAACATTGAATAAATAACAAAAATACAGTACAAATAAAGAGCACCACAGTTCAATACACATTACAGCTTAAATGTAAGTAGTGAGGACCCAATCAACATACAACTAGAGGCTTGAGGCCAATGATGGAGATGAGTATGCAGACGAAGATGGTCACTGAGTGTTGGAGTAAAGGAGAGCTGTGAGTGAAATGTGAAGAGAAGTGGGCTTTGACAACAGGAGGGAAGAGGGCCCTACTCGGAGGAGCTTACAATCTAGTAGGAAGGGGAGACAGACAGATTACAAGAGGTGCAAGCGAGGGGGTGGTTGTTCTTCGGGCAGGTAAGTGCTACATCCAGGAGTAGCACTTACCTGCCCGAAGAACGATCACGCCCTAAGGTCTGCCAGCGTCGCTGGATCGTTTGATGGGAAATATGCACTGTTTCTCATTTTTTGAAAGCCTCAGTCTGTTTATATAGAGGCTCCTCTAGTCATTAACCACATTTTTCAATTGTGTTCATTTCTGGGTCTATCTTGTCTTAGGCACTTAGAAGTGGAGTTTGGCTGGAGGGATGTATATTATCTTAATTTTTTTGTCATAAAATAACATGAATGTAATCGTTAAAAATATAACTGTATATTGGGAAAATTAACTATATATAACGGCATAATTCTGTGTATAATCATGTACTGTATAATCATGAGTGTAATCATTAGAAATATAACTGTATATAACGGGAATAATAACTGTACATAGCGGGCATAATACTGTGTATACATGTAATCATGTACTGTATAATCATAAAATTTTTTGGGATTGCTTGATAAAAATCTTTCTGGATTTACTGTGAGGTCAAATCCAGGCCTGGTTGAGTGCTGGAGGTGATAGAGTTAAGAGTCACTTGCAGAGGTGTAAAAGTAGTTTTGATTTGGGACTCTGCTGATCCAAGGCCTGGTAGGAAGAAGGAGGATGAGCAACTCAATAATCAGTACTGTGGCAGTAAATTACTGCTTGATGACATCCACTAGTAGCACTTACCTGCCCGAAGAACGATCACGCCCTAAGGTCTGCCAGCGTCGCTGGATCGTTTGATGGGCAATATGCACTGTTTCTCATTTTTTGAAAGCCTCAGTCTGTTTATATAGAGGCTCCTCTAGTCATTAACAACATTTTTAAATTGTGTTCATTTCTGGGTCTATCTTGTCTTAGGCACTTAGAAGTGGGGTTTGGCTGGAGGGATGTCTATTATCTTAATGTTTTGTCATAAAATAACATGAATGTAATCGTTAAAAATATAACTGTATATTGGGAAAATTAACTATATAACGGGCATAATTCTGTGTTTAATCATGTACTGTATAATCATGAGTGTAATCATTAGAAATATAACTGTATATAACGGGAATAATAACTGTACATAGCGTGCATAATACTGTGTATACATGTAATCATGTACTGTATAATCATGACATTTTTTGGGATTGCTTGATAAAAATCTTTCAGGATTTACTGTGAGGTCAAATCCTGACCTGGTCGATTGCTGGAGGTGATAGAGTCGCGAGTCACTTGCAGAGATGTAAACGAGATTTTGATTTGAGACTCCGCGGATCCAAGGCCTGGTAGGAAGAAGGAGGATGAGCAACTCAATAATCAGTACTGTGGCAGTAAGTTACTGCTTGATGACATCCAGGAGTAGCACTTATGTGCCCAAAGAAGGATCACGCCGTAAGGTCTGCCAGCGTCGCTGGATCGTTGGATGGGCAATATGCACTGTTTCTCATTTTTTGACAGCCTCAGTCTGTTTATATAGAGGCTCCTCTAGTCGTTAACCACATTTTTCAATTGTGTTCATTTCTGGGTCTATCTTGTCTTAGGCACTTAGAGGTGGGGTTTGGCTGGAGGGATGTATATTATCTTAATTTTTTTTTGTGATAAAATAACATGAATGTAATCGTTAAAAATATAACAGTATATAATGGGCATAATAACTGTATATAATGGGCATAACACTGTGTATAATCATGTACTGTATTATCATGACTTTTTTGGGGATTGGTTGGTAAAAATCTTTCAGGATTTACTGTGAGGTCAAATCCTGACCTGGTCGAGTGCTGGAGATGCTAGAGTCGCGAGTCACTTGCAGAGGTGTAAAAGAGATTTTGATTTGGGACTCCACGGATCCAAGGCCTGGTAGAAAGAAGGGGGATGAGCAAATCAATAATCAGTACTGTGGCAGAAAGTGACTGCTTGATGACATCCAGGAGTAGCACTTATCTGCCCGAAGAAGGATCATGCCGTGAGGTCTGCCTGCGTCGCTGAATCGTTGGATGGGCAATATGCACTGTTTCTCATTTTTTGAAAGCCTCAGACTGTTTATATAGAGGCTCCTCTAGTCATTCACCACATTTTTCAATTGTGTTCATTTCTGGGTCTATCTTGTCTTAGGCACTTAGAAGTGGGGTTTGGCTGGAGGGATGTATATTATCTTAATTTTTTTGACATAAAATAACATGAATGTAATCGTTGAAAATATAACTGTATATCGGGAAAATTAACTGTATATAACGGGCATAATTCTGTGTATAATCATGTACTGTATAATCATGAGTGTAATCATTAGAAATATAACTGTATATAACGGGAATAATAACTGTACATAGCGGGCATAATACTGTGTATACATGTAATCATGTACTGTATAATCATGACATTTTTTGGGATTGCTTGATAAAAATCTTTCAGGATTTACTGTGAGGTCAAATCCTGACCTGGTCGAGTGCAGGAGGTGATAGAGTTACGAGTCACTTGCAGAGGTATAAAAGTAATTTTGATTTGGGACTCGGCTGATCCAAGGCCTGGTAGGAAGAAGGAGGATGAGCAACTCAATAATCAGTACTGTGGCAGTAAGTTACTGCTTGATGACATCCAGGAGTAGCACTTATGTGCCCGAAGAAGGGTCACGCCGTGAGGTCTGCCTGCGTCGCTGGATCGTTGGATGGGCAATATGCACTGTTTCTCATTTTTTGAAAGCCTCAGTCTGTTTATATAGAGGCTCCTCTAGTCATTAACCACATTTTTCAATTGCGTTCATTTCTGGGTCTATCTTGTCTTAGGCACTTAGAAGTGGAGTTTGGCTGGAGGGATGTATATTATCTTAATTTTTTTGTCATAAAATAACATGAATGTAATCGTTAAAAATATAACTGTATATCAGGAATAGTAACTGTATATTACGGGCATAATACTGTGTTTAATCATGTACTGTATAATCATGAGTGTAATCATTAGAAATATAACTGTATATAACGGGAATAATAACTGTACATAGCGGGCATAATACTGTGTATACATGTAATCATGTACTGTATAATCATGACATTTTTGGGATTGCTTGATAAAAATCTTTTTGGATTTACTGTGAGGTCAAATCCTGACCTGGTCGAGTGCTGGAGGTGATAGAGTCGCGAGTCACTTGCAGAGGTGTAAAAGAGATTTTGATTTGGGACTCCGCGGATCCAAGGCCTGGTAGGAAGAAGGGGGATGAGCAAATCAATAATCAGTACTGTGGCAGGAAGTGACTGCTTGATGACATCCAGGAGTAGCACTTACCTGCCCGAAGAAGGATCATGCCGTGAGGTCTGCCTGCGTCGCTGGATCGTTGGATGGGCAATATGCACTGTTTCTCATTTTTTGAAAGCCTCAGTCTGTTTATATAGAGGCTCCTCTAGTCATTAACAACATTTTTAAATTGTGTTCATTTCTGGGTCTATCTTGTCTTAGGCACTTAGAAGTCGGGTTTGGCTTGAGGGATGTATATTATCTTAATTTTTTTTTTGTGATAATATAACATGAATGTAATTGTCAAAAATATAACTGTATATAATGGGCATAATAACTGTATATAACGGGCATAACACTGTGTATAATCATGTATTGTATTATCATGACATTTTGGGGGATTGCTTGGTAAAAATCTTTCAGGATTTACTGTGAGGTCAAATCCTGACCTGGTCGAGTGCTGGAGATGCTAGAGTCGCGAGTCACTTGCAGAGGTGTAAAAGAGATTTTGATTTGGGACTCCGCGGATCCAAGGCCTGGTAGGAAGAAGGGGGATGAGCAAATCAATAATCAGTACTGTGGCAAAAAGTGACTGCTTGATGACATCCAGGAGTAGCACTTACCTGCCCGAAGAAGGATCATGCCGTGAGGTCTGCCTGCGTCGCTGAATCGTTGGATGGGCAATATGCACTGTTTCTCATTTTTTGAAAGCCTCAGTCTGTTTATATAGAGGCTCCTCTAGTCATTAACCACATTTTTCAATTGTGTTCATTTCTGGGTCTATCTTGTCTTAGGCACTTAGAAGTGGGGTTTGGCTGGAGGGATGTATATTATCTTAATTTTTTTGTCATAAAATAACATGAATGTAATCGTTAAAAATATAACTGTATATCAGGAATAGTAACTGTATATAACGGGCATAATACTGTGTATAATCATGTACTGTATAATCATGAGTGTAATCATTAGAAATATAACTGTATATAACGGGAATAATAACTGTATATAGCGGGCATAATACTGTGTATACATGTAATCATGTACTGTATAATCATGACATTTTTGGGATTGCTTGATAAAAATCTTTCTGGATTTACTGTGAGGTCAAATCCTGACCTGGTCGAGTGCTGGAGGTGAAAGAGTTAAGAGTCACTTGCAGAGGTGTAAAAGTAATTTTGATTTGGGACTCCGCTGATCCAAGGCCTGGTAGGAAGAAGGAGGATGAGCAACTCAATAATCAGTACTGTGGCAGTAAGTTACTGCTTGATGACATCCAGGAGTAGCACTTACGTGCCCGAAGAACGATCACGCCCTAAGGTCTGCCAGCGTCGCTGGATCGTTTGATGGGCAATATGCAGTGTTTCTCATTTTTTGACAGCCTCAGTCTGTTTATATAGAGGCTCCTCTAGTCGTTAACCACATTTTTCAATTGTGTTCATTTCTGGGTCTATCTTGTCTTAGGCACTTAGAGGTGGGGTTTGGCTGGAGGGATGTATATTATCTTAATTTTTTTTTGTGATAAAATAACATGAATGTAATCGTTAAAAATATAACAGTATATAATGGGCATAATAACTGTATATAATGGGCATAACACTGTGTATAATCATGTACTGTATTATCATGACTTTTTTGGGGATTGCTTGGTAAAAATCTTTCAGGATTTACTGTGAGGTCAAATCCTGACCTGGTCGAGTGCTGGAGATGCTAGAGTCGCGAGTCACTTGCAGAGGTGTAAAAGAGATTTTGATTTGGGACTCCACGGATCCAAGGCCTGGTAGAAAGAAGGGGGATGAGCAAATCAATAATCAGTACTGTGGCAGAAAGTGACTGCTTGATGACATCCAGGAGTAGCACTTATCTGCCCGAAGAAGGATCATGCCGTGAGGTCTGCCTGCGTCGCTGAATCGTTGGATGGGCAATATGCACTGTTTCTCATTTTTTGAAAGCCTCAGACTGTTTATATAGAGGCTCCTCTAGTCATTCACCACATTTTTCAATTGTGTTCATTTCTGGGTCTATCTTGTCTTAGGCACTTAGAAGTGGGGTTTGGCTGGAGGGATGTATATTATCTTAATTTTTTTGTCATAAAATAACATGAATGTAATCGTTGAAAATATAACTGTATATCGGGAAAATTAACTGTATATAACGGGCATAATTCTGTGTATAATCATGTACTGTATAATCATGAGTGTAATCATTAGAAATATAACTGTATATAACGGGAATAATAACTGTACATAGCGGGCATAATACTGTGTATACATGTAATCATGTACTGTATAATCATGACATTTTTTGGGATTGCTTGATAAAAATCTTTCAGGATTTACTGTGAGGTCAAATCCTGACCTGGTCGAGTGCAGGAGGTGATAGAGTTACGAGTCACTTGCAGAGGTATAAAAGTAATTTTGATTTGGGACTCCGCTGATCCAAGGCCTGGTAGGAAGAAGGAGGATGAGCAACTCAATAATCAGTACTGTGGCAGTAAGTTACTGCTTGATGACATCCAGGAGTAGCACTTATGTGCCCGAAGAAGGATCATGCCGTGAGGTCTGCCTGCGTCGCTGGATCGTTGGATGGGCAATATGCACTGTTTCTCATTTTTTGAAAGCCTCAGTCTGTTTATATAGAGGCTCCTCTAGTCATTAACCACATTTTTCAATTGTGTTCATTTCTGGGTCTATCTTGTCTTAGGCACTTAGAAGTGGGGTTTGGCTGGAGGGATGTATATTATCTTAATTTTTTTGTCATAAAATAACATGAATGTAATCGTTGAAAATATAACTGTATATCGGGAAAATTAACTGTATATAACGGGCATAATTCTGTGTATAATCATGTACTGTATAATCATGAGTGTAATCATTAGAAATATAACTGTATATAACGGGAATAATAACTGTACATAGCAGGCATAATACTGTGTATACATGTAATCATGTACTGTATAATCATGACATTTTTTGGGATTGCTTAATAAAAATCTTTCAGGATTTACTGTGAGGTCAAATCCTGACCTGGTCGAGTGCAGGAGGTGATAGAGTTACGAGTCACTTGCAGAGGTATAAAAGTAATTTTGATTTGGGACTCCGCTGATCCAAGGCCTGGTAGGAAGAAGGAGGATGAGCAACTCAATAATCAGTACTGTGGCAGTAAGTTACTGCTTGATGACATCCAGGAGTAGCACTTATGTGCCCGAAGAAGGGTCACGCCGTAAGGTCTGCCAGCGTTGCTGGATCGTTTGATGGGCAATATGCAGTGTTTCTCATTTTTTGACAGCCTCAGTCTGTTTATATAGAGGCTCCTCTAGTCGTTAACCACATTTTTCAATTGTGTTCATTTCTGGGTCTATCTTGTCTTAGGCACTTAGAAGTGGAGTTTGGCTGGAGGGATGTATATTATCTTAATTTTTTTGTCATAAAATAACATGAATGTAATCGTTAAAAATATAACTGTATATCAGGAATAGTAACTGTATATTACGGGCATAATACTGTGTTTAATCATGTACTGTATAATCATGAGTGTAATCATTAGAAATATAACTGTATATAACGGGAATAATAACTGTACATAGCTGGCATAATACTGTGTATACATGTAATCATGTACTGTATAATCATGACATTTTTGGGGATTGCTTGGTAAAAATCTTTCAGGATTTACTGTGAGGTCAAATCCTGACCTGGTCGAGTGCTGGAGATGCTAGAGTCGCGAGTCACTTGCAGAGGTGTAAACGAGATTTTGATTTGGGACTCCGCAGATCCAAGGCCTGGTAGGAAGAAGGGGGATGAGCAAATCAATAATCAGTACTGTGGCAGGAAGTGACTGCTTGATGACATCCAGGAGTAGCACTTACCTGCCCGAAGAAGGATCATGCCGTGAGGTCTGCCTGCGTCGCTGGATCGTTGGATGGGCAATATGCACTGTTTCTCATTTTTTGAAAGCCTCAGTCTGTTTATATAGAGGCTCCTCTAGTCATTCGCCACATTTTTCAATTGTGTTCATTTCTGGGTCTATCTTGTCTTAAGCACTTAGAAGTGGGGTTTGGCTGGAGGAATGTATATTATCTTAATTTTTTTGTCATAAAATAACATGAATGTATTCGTTAAAAATATAACTGTATATTGGGAAAATTAACTATATATAACGGGCATAATTCTGTGTTTAATCATGTACTGTATAATCATGAGTGTAATCATTAGAAATATAAATGTATATAACGTGAATAATAACTGTACATAGCGGGCATAATACTGTGTATACATGTAATCATGTACTGTATAATCATGACATTTTTTGGGATTGTTTGATAAAAATCTTTCAGGATTTACTGTGAGGTCAAATCCTGACCTGGTCGAGTGCAGGAGGTGATAGAGTTACGAGTCACTTGCAGAGGTATAAAAGTAATTTTGATTTGGGACTCCGCTGATCCAAGGCCTGGTAGGAAGAAGGAGGATGAGCAACTCAATAATCAGTACTGTGGCAGTAAGTTACTGCTTGATGACATCCAGGAGTAGCACTTATGTGCCCGAAGAATGATCATGCCGTGAGGTCTGCCTGCGTCGCTGGATCGTTGGATGGGCAATATGCACTGTTTCTCATTTTTTGAAAGCCTCAGTCTGTTTATATAGAGGCTCCTCTAGTCATTAACCACATTTTTCAATTGTGTTCATTTCTGGGTCTATCTTGTCTTAGGCACTTAGAGGTGGGGTTTGGCTGGAGGGATGTATATTATCTTAATTTTTTTTTGTGATAAAATAACATGAATGTAATCGTTAAAAATATAACAGTATATAATGGGCATAATAACTGTATATAATGGGCATAACACTGTGTATAATCATGTACTGTATTATCATGACTTTTTTGGGGATTGCTTGGTAAAAATCTTTCAGGATTTACTGTGAGGTCAAATCCTGACCTGGTCGAGTGCTGGAGATGCTAGAGTCGCGAGTCACTTGCAGAGATGTAAACGAGATTTTGATTTGGGACTCCGCGGATCCAAGGCCTGGTAGGAAGAAGGGGGATGAGCAAATCAATAATCAGTACTGTGGCAGAAAGTGACTGCTTGATGACATCCAGGAGTAGCACTTACCTGCCCGAAGAAAGATCACGCCGTGAGGTCTGCCTGCGTCGCTGGATCGTTGGATGGGCAATATGCACTGTTTCTCATTTTTTGAAAGCCTCAGTCTGTTTATATAGAGGCTCCTCTAGTCATTAACCACATTTTTCAATTGCGTTCATTTCTGGGTCTATCTTGTCTTAGGCACTTAGAAGTGGGGTTTGGCTGGAGGGATGTTTATTATCTTAATGTTTTGTCATAAAATAACATGAATGTAATCGTTAAAAATATAACTGTATATTGGGAAAATTAACTGTATATAACGGGCATAATTCTGTGTTTAATCATGTACTGTATAATCATGAGTGTAATCATTAGAAATATAACTGTATATAACGGGAATAATAACTGTACATAGCGGGCATAATACTGTGTATACATGTAATCATGTACTGTATAATCATGACATTTTTTGGGATTGCTTGATAAAAATCTTTCAGGATTTACTGTGAGGTCAAATCCTGACCTGGTCGAGTGCTGGAGGTGATAGAGTCGCGAGTCACTTGCAGAGATGTAAACGAGATTTTGATTTGAGACTCCGCGGAAATATAACTGCGGAAATATAACTCCGCGGAAATATAACTGTATATAACGGGAATAATAACTGTACATAGCGGGCATAATACTGTGTATACATGTAATCATGTACTGTATAATCATGACATTTTTTGGGATTGCTTGATAAAAATCTTTCAGGATTTACTGTGAGGTCAAATCCTGACCTGGTCGAGTGCAGGAGGTGATAGAGTTACGAGTCACTTGCAGAGGTATAAAAGTAATTTTGATTTGGGACTCGGCTGAACCAAGGCCTGGTAGAAAGAAGGAGGATGAGCAACTCAATAATCAGTACTTTGGCAGTAAGTTACTGCTTGATGACATCCAGGAGTAGCACTTATGTGCCCGAAGAAGGGTCACGCCGTAAGGTCTGCCAGCGTCGCTGGATCGTTTGATGGGCAATATGCAGTGTTTCTCATTTTTTGACAGCCTCAGTCTGTTTATATAGAGGCTCCTCTAGTCGTTAACCACATTTTTCAATTGTGTTCATTTCTGGGTCTATCTTGTCTTAGGCACTTAGAGGTGGGGTTTGGCTGGAGGGATGTATATTATCTTAATTTTTTTTTGTGATAAAATAACATGAATGTAATCGTTAAAAATATAACAGTATATAATGGGCATAATAACTGTATATAATGGGCATAACACTGTGTATAATCATGTACTGTATTATCATGACTTTTTTGGGGATTGCTTGGTAAAAATCTTTCAGGATTTACTGTGAGGTCAAATCCTGACCTGGTCGAGTGCTGGAGATGCTAGAGTCACGAGTCACTTGCAGAGGTGTAAAAGAGATTTTGATTTGGGACTCCACGGATCCAAGGCCTGGTAGAAAGAAGGGGGATGAGCAAATCAATAATCAGTACTGTGGCAGAAAGTGACTGCTTGATGACATCCAGGAGTAGCACTTATCTGCCCGAAGAAGGATCATGCCGTGAGGTCTGCCAGCGTCGCTGGATCGTTTGATGGGCAATATGCAGTGTTTCTCATTTTTTGAAAGCCTCAGTCTGTTTATATAGAGGCTCCTCTAGTCATTCACCACATTTTTCAATTGTGTTCATTTCTGGGTCTATCTTGTCTTAGGCACTTAGAAGTGGGGTTTGGCTGGAGGGATGTATATTATCTTATTTTTTTTGTCATAAAATAACATGAATGTAATCGTTGAAAATATAACTGTATATCGGGAAAATTAACTGTATATAACGGGCATAATTCTGTGTGTAATCATTAGAAATATAACTGTATATAACGGGAATAATAACTGTACATAGCGGGCATAATACTGTGTATACATGTAATCATGTACTGTATAATCATGACATTTTTTGGGATTGCTTGATAAAAATCTTTCAGGATTTACTGTGAGGTCAAATCCTGACCTGGTCGAGTGCAGGAGGTGATAGAGTTACGAGTCACTTGCAGAGGTATAAAAGTAATTTTGATTTGGGACTCGGCTGAACCAAGGCCTGGTAGAAAGAAGGAGGATGAGCAACTCAATAATCAGTACTTTGGCAGTAAGTTACTGCTTGATGACATCCAGGAGTAGCACTTATGTGCTCGAAGAAGGGTCACGCCGTAAGGTCTGCCAGCGTCGCTGGATCGTTTGATGGGCAATATGCAGTGTTTCTCATTTTTTGACAGCCTCAGTCTGTTTATATAGAGGCTCCTCTAGTCATTAACCACATTTTTCAATTGTGTTCATTTCTGGGTCTATCTTGTCTTAGGCACTTAGAGGTGGGGTTTGGCTGGAGGGATGTATATTATCTTAATTTTTTTTTGTGATAAAATAACATGAATGTAATCGTTAAAAATATAACAGTATATAATGGGCATAATAACTGTATATAATGGGCATAACACTGTGTATAATCATGTACTGTATTATCATGACTTTTTTGGGGATTGCTTGGTAAAAATCTTTCAGGATTTACTGTGAGGTCAAATCCTGACCTGGTCGAGTGCTGGAGATGCTAGAGTCGCGAGTCACTTGCAGAGATGTAAACGAGATTTTGATTTGGGACTCCGCGGATCCAAGGCCTGGTAGGAAGAAGGGGGATGAGCAAATCAATAATCAGTACTGTGGCAGAAAGTGACTGCTTGATGACATCCAGGAGTAGCACTTACCTGCCCGAAGAAAGATCACGCCGTGAGGTCTGCCTGCGTCGCTGGATCGTTGGATGGGCAATATGCACTGTTTCTCATTTTTTGAAAGCCTCAGTCTTTTTATATAGAGGCTCCTCTAGTCATTAACCACATTTTTCAATTGTGTTCATTTCTAGATCTATCTCGTCTTAGGCACTTAGAAGTGGAGTTTGGCTGGAGGGATGTATATTATCTTAATTTTTTTGTCATAAAATAACATGAATGTAATCGTTAAAAATATAACTGTATATCAGGAATAGTAACTGTATATAACTGGCATAATACTGTGTATAATCATGTACTGTATAATCATGAGTGTAATCATTAGAAATATAACTGTATATAACGGGAATAATAACTGTATATAGCGGGCATAATACTGTGTATACATGTAATCATGTACTGTATAATCATGACATTTTTGGGATTGCTTGATAAAAATCTTTCTGGATTTACTGTGAGGTCAAATCCTGACCTGGTCGAGTGCTGGAGGTGATAGAGTTAAGAGTCACTTGCAGAGGTGTAAAAGTAATTTTGATTTGGGACTCCGCTGATCCAAGGCCTGGTAGGTAGGAAGAAGGAGGATGAGCAACTCAATAATCAGTACTGTGGCAGTAAGTTACTGCTTGATGACATCCAGGAGTAGCACTTACGTGCCCGAAGAACGATCACGCCCTAAGGTCTGCCAGCGTCGCTGGATCGTTTGATGGGCAATATGCAGTGTTTCTCATTTTTTGACAGCCTCAGTCTGTTTATATAGAGGCTCCTCTAGTCGTTAACCACATTTTTCAATTGTGTTCATTTCTGGGTCTATCTTGTCTTAGGCACTTAGAGGTGGGGTTTGGCTGGAGGGATGTATATTATCTTAATTTTTTTTTGTGATAAAATAACATGAATGTAATCGTTAAAAATATAACAGTATATAATGGGCATAATAACTGTATATAATGGGCATAACACTGTGTATAATCATGTACTGTATTATCATGACTTTTTTGGGGATTGCTTGGTAAAAATCTTTCAGGATTTACTGTGAGGTCAAATCCTGACCTGGTCGAGTGCTGGAGATGCTAGAGTCACGAGTCACTTGCAGAGGTGTAAAAGAGATTTTGATTTGGGACTCCACGGATCCAAGGCCTGGTAGAAAGAAGGGGGATGAGCAAATCAATAATCAGTACTGTGGCAGAAAGTGACTGCTTGATGACATCCAGGAGTAGCACTTATCTGCCCGAAGAAGGATCATGCCGTGAGGTCTGCCAGCGTCGCTGGATCGTTTGATGGGCAATATGCAGTGTTTCTCATTTTTTGAAAGCCTCAGTCTGTTTATATAGAGGCTCCTCTAGTCATTCACCACATTTTTCAATTGTGTTCATTTCTGGGTCTATCTTGTCTTAGGCACTTAGAAGTGGGGTTTGGCTGGAGGGTTGTATATTATCTTAATTTTTTTGTCATAAAATAACATGAATGTAATCGTTGAAAATATAACTGTATATCGGGAAAATTAACTGTATATAACGGGCATAATTCTGTGTGTAATCATTAGAAATATAACTGTATATAACGGGAATAATAACTGTACATAGCGGGCATAATACTGTGTATACATGTAATCATGTACTGTATAATCATGACATTTTTTGGGATTGCTTGATAAAAATCTTTCAGGATTTACTGTGAGGTCAAATCCTGACCTGGTCGAGTGCAGGAGGTGATAGAGTTACGAGTCACTTGCAGAGGTATAAAAGTAATTTTGATTTGGGACTCGGCTGATCCAAGGCCTGGTAGAAAGAAGGAGGATGAGCAACTCAATAATCAGTACTTTGGCAGTAAGTTACTGCTTGATGACATCCAGGAGTAGCACTTATGTGCCCGAAGAAGGGTCACGCCGTAAGGTCTGCCAGCGTCGCTGGATCGTTTGATGGGCAATATGCAGTGTTTCTCATTTTTTGACAGCCTCAGTCTGTTTATATAGAGGCTCCTCTAGTCGTTAACCACATTTTTCAATTGTGTTCATTTCTGGGTCTATCTTGTCTTAGGCACTTAGAGGTGGGGTTTGGCTGGAGGGATGTATATTATCTTAATTTTTTTTTGTGATAAAATAACATGAATGTAATCGTTAAAAATATAACAGTATATAATGGGCATAATAACTGTATATAATGGGCATAACACTGTGTATAATCATGTACTGTATTATCATGACTTTTTTGGGGATTGCTTGGTAAAAATCTTTCAGGATTTACTGTGAGGTCAAATCCTGACCTGGTCGAGTGCTGGAGATGCTAGAGTCACGAGTCACTTGCAGAGGTGTAAAAGAGATTTTGATTTGGGACTCCACGGATCCAAGGCCTGGTAGAAAGAAGGGGGATGAGCAAATCAATAATCAGTACTGTGGCAGAAAGTGACTGCTTGATGACATCCAGGAGTAGCACTTATCTGCCCGAAGAAGGATCATGCCGTGAGGTCTGCCAGCGTCGCTGGATCGTTTGATGGGCAATATGCAGTGTTTCTCATTTTTTGAAAGCCTCAGTCTTTTTATATAGAGGCTCCTCTAGTCATTAACCACATTTTTCAATTGTGTTCATTTCTAGATCTATCTCGTCTTAGGCACTTAGAAGTGGAGTTTGGCTGGAGGGATGTATATTATCTTAATTTTTTTGTCATAAAATAACATGAATGTAATCGTTAAAAATATAACTGTATATCAGGAATAGTAACTGTATATAACGGGCATAATACTGTGTATAATCATGTACTGTATAATCATGAGTGTAATCATTAGAAATATAACTGTATATAACGGGAATAATAACTGTATATAGCGGGCATAATACTGTGTATACATGTAATCATGTACTGTATAATCATGACATTTTTGGGATTGCTTGATAAAAATCTTTCTGGATTTACTGTGAGGTCAAATCCTGACCTGGTCGAGTGCTGGAGGTGATAGAGTTAAGAGTCACTTGCAGAGGTGTAAAAGTAATTTTGATTTGGGACTCCGCTGATCCAAGGCCTGGTAGGAAGAAGGAGGATGAGCAACTCAATAATCAGTACTGTGGCAGTAAGTTACTGCTTGATGACATCCAGGAGTAGCACTTACGTGCCCGAAGAACGATCACGCCCTAAGGTCTGCCAGCGTCGCTGGATCGTTTGATGGGCAATATGCAGTGTTTCTCATTTTTTGACAGCCTCAGTCTGTTTATATAGAGGCTCCTCTAGTCGTTAACCACATTTTTCAATTGTGTTCATTTCTGGGTCTATCTTGTCTTAGGCACTTAGAGGTGGGGTTTGGCTGGAGGGATGTATATTATCTTAATTTTTTTTTGTGATAAAATAACATGAATGTAATCGTTAAAAATATAACAGTATATAATGGGCATAATAACTGTATATAATGGGCATAACACTGTGTATAATCATGTACTGTATTATCATGACTTTTTTGGGGATTGCTTGGTAAAAATCTTTCAGGATTTACTGTGAGGTCAAATCCTGACCTGGTCGAGTGCTGGAGATGCTAGAGTCGCGAGTCACTTGCAGAGGTGTAAAAGAGATTTTGATTTGGGACTCCACGGATCCAAGGCCTGGTAGAAAGAAGGGGGATGAGCAAATCAATAATCAGTACTGTGGCAGAAAGTAACTGCTTGATGACATCCAGGAGTAGCACTTATCTGCCCGAAGAAGGATCATGCCGTGAGGTCTGCCTGCGTCGCTGAATCGTTGGATGGGCAATATGCACTGTTTCTCATTTTTTGAAAGCCTCAGACTGTTTATATAGAGGCTCCTCTAGTCATTCACCACATTTTTCAATTGTGTTCATTTCTGGGTCTATCTTGTCTTAGGCACTTAGAAGTGGGGTTTGGCTGGAGGGATGTATATTATCTTAATTTTTTTGTCCTAAAATAACATGAATGTAATCGTTGAAAATATAACTGTATATCGGGAAAATTAACTGTATATAACGGGCATAATTCTGTGTATAATCATGTACTGTATAATCATGAGTGTAATCATTAGAAATATAACTGTATATAACGGGAATAATAACTGTACATAGCGGGCATAATACTGTGTATACATGTAATCATGTACTGTATAATCATGACATTTTTTGGGATTGCTTGATAAAAATCTTTCAGGATTTACTGTGAGGTCAAATCCTGACCTGGTCGAGTGCAGGAGGTGATAGAGTTACGAGTCACTTGCAGAGGTATAAAAGTAATTTTGATTTGGGACTCGGCTGATCCAAGGCCTGGTAGGAAGAAGGAGGATGAGCAACTCAATAATCAGTACTGTGGCAGTAAGTTACTGCTTGATGACATCCAGGAGTAGCACTTATGTGCCCGAAGAAGGGTCACGCCGTGAGGTCTGCCTGCGTCGCTGGATCGTTGGATGGGCAATATGCTATGTTTCTCATTTTTTGAAAGCCTCAGTCTGTTTATATAGAGGCTCCTCTAGTCATTAACCACATTTTTCAATTGCGTTCATTTCTGGGTCTATCTTGTCTTAGGCACTTAGAAGTGGAGTTTGGCTGGAGGGATGTATATTATCTTAATTTTTTTGTCATAAAATAACATGAATGTAATCGTTAAAAATATAACTGTATATCAGGAATAGTAACTGTATATTACGGGCATAATACTGTGTTTAATCATGTACTGTATAATCATGAGTGTAATCATTAGAAATATAACTGTATATAACGGGAATAATAACTGTACATAGCGGGCATAATACTGTGTATACATGTAATCATGTACTGTATAATCATGACATTTTTGGGATTGCTTGATAAAAATCTTTTTGGATTTACTGTGAGGTCAAATCCTGACCTGGTCGAGTGCTGGAGGTGATAGAGTCGCGAGTCACTTGCAGAGGTGTAAAAGAGATTTTGATTTGGGACTCCGCGGATCCAAGGCCTCAGTCTGTTTATATAGAGGCTCCTCTAGTCATTAACCACATTTTTCAATTGTGTTCATTTCTGGGTCTATCTTGTCTTAGGCACTTAGAAGTGGGGTTTGGCTGGAGGGATGTCTATTATCTTAATGTTTTGTCATAAAATAACATGAATGTAATCGTTAAAAATATAACTGTATATTGGGAAAATTAACTGTATATAACGGGCATAATTCTGTGTATAATCATGTACTGTATAATCATGAGTGTAATCATTAGAAATATAACTGTATATAACGGGAATAATAACTGTACATAGCGGGCATAATACTGTGTATACATGTAATCATGTACTGTATAATCATGACATTTTTTGGGA